>NW_027094882.1:0-46826 GCF_029207755.1 Chamaea fasciata | reverse complement strand
GCCCTGGGTGTCCCTGGAGTGCCCTGGCTGTCCCCTAGGTGTCCTGGGGGGGCCCTGGCTGTCCCCTAGGTGTCCCTGGGGTTCCCTGGCTGTCCCGTACGTGTCCCTGGGGGTGCCCTGGAGGTCCCCTTGGTGTCCCTGGGGGTGCCCTGGGTGTCCCTGGGGTGCCCTGGCTGTCCCCTAGGTGTCCCTGGGGGGGCCCTGGCTGTCTCCTAGGTGTCCCTGGGGGTGCCCTGGGCGTCCCTGGGGTGCCCTGGGGTGCCCTGGCTGTCCCCTAGGTGTCCCTGGGGTGCCCTGGGTGTCCCTGGCGTGCCCTGGGGTGCCTTGGCTGTCCCCTCAGTGTCCCCTGGGGGTGCCCTGCCTGTCCCCTCGGTGTCCTTGGGGGTGCCCTGGCTGTCCCTAGGGTGTCCTGGCTGTCCCCTAGGTGTCCCTGGGGGTGCCCTGGCTGTCCCTGAGGGTGCCCTGCCTGTCCCCTCTGTGTCCCTGGGGGTGCCCTGCCTGTCCCCTCGGTGTCCTTGGGGGTGCCCTGGCTGTCCCTAGGGTGCCCTGGCTGTGCCCTAGGTGTCGCTGGGTGTGCCCGGCTGTCCCTATGGTGTCCCTGGGGGTGCCCTGAGTGTCCCTGGGGGTGCCCTGGCTGCTCCCCTAAGTGTCCTATGGGGTACCCTGGCTGTCCCCTAGGGTGCCCTGGCTGTCCCTTAGGTGTCCCTGGGTGTGCCCTGGGTGTCTCTGGGGAGCCCTGCCTGTCCCCTAGGTGTCCCTGGGGGGGTCCTGGCTGTCTCTGGGGTTCCTTGGCTGTCCCTAGCTGTCCGTGTGGGTGCCCTGGCTGTCCCCTACGTGTCCCTGGGGGTGCCCTGGGTGTCCCCATGGTGTCCCTGGGGGTGCCCCTGGCTTTCCACTAGGGTGCCCTGGCTGTCCCCTAGGTGTCCCTGGGGGTGCCCTGCCTGTCCTCTAGGTGTCCCTGGGGGTGCCCTGGCTGTGCTCTCCGTGTCTCTGGGGGTGCCCTGGCTGTCCCTAGGGTGCCCTGGCTGTCCCTTAGGTGTCCCCTGGGTGTGCCCTGGGTGTCTCTGGGGTGCCCTGGCTGTCCCCTAGGTGTCCCTGGGGGTGTCCTTGGGTGTCCCTGTGGGTGCACAGGGTGTCCCTGGGGTTCCCTGGCTGTCCCCTAGGTGTCCCTGGGGGGGCCCTGGCTATCCCCTAGGTGTCCCTGGGGATGCCCTGGCTGTCCCCTACGTGTCCCTGGGGGTGCCCTGGGTGTCCCTGGGGTGCCCTGACTGTCCCTAGGTGTCCCTGAGGGGGCCCTGGCTGTCTCCTAGGTGTCCCCTGGGGGTTCTCTGCCTGTCCCCTAAGTGTCCTAGGGGGTGCCCTGGCTGTGCCCTCGGTGTCTCTGGGGGTGCCCTGGCTGTCCCTAGGGTGCCCTGGCTGACCCTTAGGTGTCCCTGGGTGTGCCCTGGGTGTCTCTGGGGTGCCCTGGCTGTCCCCTAGCTGTCCCTGGGGGGGCCCTGGCTGTCCCCTAGGTGTCCCTGGAGGTGCTCTGGCTGTCCCTGGGGGAGCTATGGCTGTCCCCTAGGTGTCCCTGGGGGGGCCCTGGCTGTCCCCACTAGGTGTCCCTGTGCGGGGTGCCCTGGTTGTCCCTGGGGTGCCCTGACTGTCCCCTAGGTGTCCTTAGGGTGCCCTGGCTGTCCCTGGAGTGCCCTGGCTGTCCCCTAGGTGTCCCTGGGGGTGCCCAGGGCTGTCCCATAGGTGTCCCTGGGGGTGCCCTGGGTGTCCCTGGGGTGCCCTGACTGTCCCCTAGGTGTCTCTGGGGGGGCCCTGGCTGTCTCCTATGTCTCCCTGGAAGTGCCCTGGCTTTCCCTGTGGGTGCCCTGGCTGTCCTCTAGGTGTCCCTGGGGTTGCCCTGCCCCTCCTCTAGGTGTCTCTCGGGGTGCCCTGGCTGTGCCCTCCGTGTCTCTGGGGGCGCCCTGACTGTCCCTAGAGTGCCCTGGCTGTCCCTTAGGTGTCCCTGGGTGTGCCCTGGGTGTCTCTGGGGTGCCCTGGCCTGTCCCCTAGGTGTCCCTGGGGGCGCCCTGGCTGTCCCTGGGGGTGCACAGGTTGTCCCTTGGGTTCCCTGGCTGTCCCGTACGTGTCCCTGGGTGTCCCTGGGGTGCCCTGGGGTGCCCTGGCTGTCCCCTAGGTGTCCCTGGGGTTCCCTGGCTGTCCCGTACGTGTCCCTGGGGGTGCCCTGGAGGTCCCCTTGGTGTCCCTGGGGGTGCCCTGGGTGTCCCTGGGGTGCCCTGGCTGTCCCCTAGGTGTCCCTGGGGGGGCCCTGGCTGTCTCCTAGGTGTCCCTGGGGGTGCCCTGGGCGTCCCTGGGGTGCCCTGGGGTGCTCTGGCTGTCCCCTAGGTGTCCCTGGGGTGCCCTGGGTGTCCCTGGCGTGCCCTGGGGTGCCTTGGCTGTCCCCTCAGTGTCCCTGGGGGTGCCCTGCCTGTCCCCTCGGTGTCCTTGGGGGTGCCCTGGCTGTCCCTAGGGTGCCCTGGCTGTCCCCTAGGTGTCCCTGGGGGTGCCCTGGCTGTCCCTGAGGGTGCCCTGCCTGTCCCCTCTGTGTCCCTGGGGGTGCCCTGCCTGTCCCCTCGGTGTCCTTCGGGGGTGCCCTGGCTGTCCCTAGGGTGCCCTGGCTGTGCCCTAGGTGTCCCTGGGGGTGCCCCGGCTGTCCCTATGGTGTCCCTGGGGGTGCCCTGAGTGTCCTGGGGGTGCCCTGGCTGTCCCCTAAGTGTCCTAGGGGGTACCCTGGCTGTCCCTAGGGTGCCCTGGCTGTCCCTTAGGTGTCCCTGGGTGTGCCCTGGGTGTCTCTGGGGAGCCCTGGCTGTCCCCTAGGTGTCCCTGGGGGGGCCCTGGCTGTCCCTGGGGGAGCCATGGCTGTCCCTGGGGGTGCCCTGCCTGTCCCCTAGGTGTCCCTGGGGGGGTCCTGGCTGTCTCTGGGGTTCCTTGGCCTGTCCCCTAGCTGTCCGTGTGGGTGCCCTGGCTGTCCCCTACGTGTCCCTGGGGGTGCCCTGGGTGTCCCCCATGGTGTCCCTGGGGGTGCCCTGGCTGTCCCTAGGGTGCCCCTGGCTGTCCCCTAGGTGTCCCCTGGGGGTGCCCTGCCTGTCCTCTAGGTGTCCCTGGGGGTGCCCTGGCTGTGCTCTCCGTGTCTCTGGGGGTGCCCTGGCTGTCCCTAGGGTGCCCTGGCTGTCCCTTAGGTGTCCCTGGGTGTGCCCTGGGTGTCTCTGGGGTGCCCTGGCTGTCCCCTAGGTGTCCCTGGGGGTGCCCTGGGTGTCCTGGGGGTGCACAGGGTGTCCCTGGGGTTCCCTGGCTGTCCCCTAGGTGTCCCTGGGGGGGCCTGGCTATCCCCTAGGTGTCCCTGGGGATGCCCTGGCTGTCCCCTACGTGTCCCTGGGGGTGCCCTGGGTGTCCCTGGGGTGCCCTGACTGTCCCCTAGGTGTCCCTGAGGGGCGCCCTGGCTGTCTCCTAGGTGTCCCTGGGGGTTCTCTGCCTGTCCCCTAAGTGTCCTAGGGGGTGCCCTGGCTGTGCCCTCGGTGTCTTTGGGGGTGCCCTGGGTGTCTCTGGGGTGCCCTGGCTGTCCCCTAGCTGTCCCTGGGGGGGCCATGGCTGTCCCCTAGGTGTCCCTGGAGGTGCTCTGGCTGTCCCTGGGGGAGCTATGGCTGTCCCCTAGGTGTCCCTGGGGGGGCCCTGGCTGTCCGCTAGGTGTCCCCTGGGGGTGCCCTGGTTGTCCCTGGGGTGCCCTGACTGTCCCCTAGGTGTCCCTGAGGGTGCCCTGGCTGTCCCCTGGAGTGCCCTGGCTGTCCCCTAGGTGTCCCTGGGGGTGCCCAGGCTGTCCCATAGGTGTCCCTGGGGGTGCCCTGGGTGTCCCTGGGGTGCCCTGACTGTCCCCTAGGTGTCCCTGGGGGGGCCCTGGCTGTCTCCTAGGTCTCCCTGGAAGTGCCCTGGCTTTCCCTGTGGGATGCCCTGGCTGTCCTCTAGGTGTCCCTGGGGTTGCCCTGCCCCTCCTCTAGGTGTCTCTCGGGGTGCCCTGGCTGTGCCCTCCGTGTCTCTGGGGGCGCCCTGACTGTCCCTAGGGTGCCCTGGCTGTCCCTTAGGTGTCCCTGGGTGTGCCCTGGGTGTCTCTGGGGTGCCCTGGCTGTCCCCTAGGTGTCCCTGGGGGCGCCCTGGCTGTCCCTGGGGGTGCACAGGTTGTCCCTTGGGTTCCCTGGCTGTCCCGTACGTGTCCCTGGGGGTGCCCTGGAGGTCCCCTTGGTGTCCCTGGGGGTGCCCTGGGTGTTCCTGGGGTCCCCTGGCTGTCCCCTAGGTGTCCCTGGGGGACCCTGGCTGTCTCCTAGGTGTCCCTGGGGGTGCCCTGGGCGTCCCTGGGGTGCCCTGGGGTGCCCTGGCTGTCCCCTAGGTGTCCCTGGGGTGCCCTGGGTGTCCCTGGGGTGCCCTGGACTGCCTTGGCTGTCCCCTAGTGTCCCTGGAGGTGCCCTGCCTGTCCCCGACGTGTCCCTGGGGGTGCCCTCGCTGTCCCTGGGGTGCCCTCGCCGTCCCCTAGGTGTCCCTGGGGGTGCCCTAGCGTCCCTCGGGGTGCCCTGGCTGTGCCCTTGGTGTCCCTGGGGGTGCCCTGGCTGTCCCTAGGGTGCCCTGGCAGTCCCCTAGGTGTCCCTGGGGGTGCCCTAGCGTCCCTCGGGGTGCCCTGGCTGTCCCCTAGGTGTCCCTGGGGGTGCCCTAGCTGTCCCCTAGGTGTCCCTCGGGGTGCCCTGGCTGTCCCCTAGGTGTCCCTGGGGGTTCCCTGCCTGTCCCCTAGGTGTCCCTGGGGGTGCCCTTGCTGTCCCTAGGGTGCCCTGGCAATGCCCTCGATGTCTCTGGGGGTTCCCTGGCTGTCCCTAGGGTGCCCTGGCTGTGCCTTAGGTGTCCCTGGGGTGCCCTGGCTGTCCCTGGGGGTGCCATGGCTGTCCCCTCGTTGTCCCGGGGGGTACCCTGCGTGTTCCCTAGGTGTCCTTGGGGGTGCCCTGGCTGTCCCTAGGGTGCCCTGGATGTGCCCTCAGTGTCCCTGGGGGTGCCCTGGGTGTCCCTGGGTGTGCCCAGGCTGTCCCCTAGGTGTCCCTGGGGGTGCCCTGGCTGTCCCTAGGGTGCCCTTTCTGTGACCTCGGTGTCCCTGGGGGTGCCCTGGCTGTCCCTTAGGTGTCCCTAGGTGTGCCCTGGGTGTGCCTGGGGTGCCCTGGCTGTCCCCTAAGTGTCACTGGGGGTGCCCTGGTGGTCCCTGGGGGAGTCCTGGCTGTCCCCTAGGTATCTCTGGGGGTGCCCTGGCTGTCCCTGGAGTGCCCTGGCTGTCCCCTAGGTGTCCCTGCGGGGGGCCCTGACTGTCCCCTAGGTGTCCCTGGGGGTGCCCTGGCTGTGCCTAGGGTGCCCTGGGGGTGCCCTAGATGTCCCTGGGGGTGTCCTGGCTGTCCCTGGAGTGCCCTGGCTGTCCCCTCGGTGTCCCTGGGAGTGCCCTGACTGTCCCTGGGGTGCCCAGGGGGTGCCCTAGCTGTCCCCAAGGTGTCCCTGGGGTTGCCTTCGCTGTCCCCTAGGTGTCCCTGGGGTGCCCTGGCTGTCCCCTCGGTGTCCCTGGGGGTGCCCAGGGTGTCCCTGGGAGTGCCCTGGCTGTCCCCTAGGTGTCCCTGGGGTGCCCTAGCTGTCCCTGGGGTGCCGTGGCTGTCCTGTACGTGTCCCTGGGGGTGCCCTGGGTGTCCCTGGGGGTGCACAGGGTGTCCCTGGGGTTCCCTGGCTGTCCCCAAGGTGTCCCTGGGGGGGCCCTGGCTGTCCCCTAGGTGTCCCTGGGGGGGCCCTGGCTGTCTCCTAGGTGTCTCTGGGGTGCCCTGGGTGTCCCTGGGGTGCCCTGGGGTGCCCTGGCTGTCCCCTTGGTGTCCCTGCGGGAGCCCAGGGTGTCCTCTCGGTGTCCCTGGGGTGCCCTGGCTGTCCCCTGGTCGTCCCTGGGGGCGCCTTGGCTGTCCTCTAGGTGTCCAGGGGGATGCCCTGCCTGTCGCCTACGTGTCCCTGGTGGTGCACTGCCTGTCCCTAGGGTGCCCTGGGTGTCCTCTAGGTGTCCCTGGGGGTGCCCTGGCTGTCCCTAGGGTGCCCTGGCTGTACCCTCGTGTCCCTGGGGGTGCCCTGCCTGGCCCCTAGGTGCTCTTGGGGGTGCCCTGGCTGTCCCTAGGGTGCCCTGGCTGTGCTTTTGGTGTCTCTGGGGGTGCCCTGGCTGTCCCTAGGGTGCCCTGGCTGTACCCTACGTGTCCCTGGGTGTGCCCTGGCTGTCCGCTAGGTGTCCTTGGGGGTGCCCTGACTGTTTCTGGGGTGCCCTGGGGGTGCCCGGGGTGTCCCTGGAGGTACACAGGGTGTCCCTGGGGTGCCCTGGAGGTCCCCTAGGTGTCCCTGGGGGTGCCCTGGGTGTCCCTGGTGTGCCCTGGATGTCCCCTAGGTGTCCCTGGGTGTACCCTGGCTGTCCCAGTGGGTGCCCAGGCTGTCCCCTACGTGTCCCTGGGATGCCCTACCTGTCCCCTCGGTGGCCCTGGAGGTGCCCTGGCTGTCTCTGGGGTGCCCTGGCTGTCCCTTAGCTGTTCCTGGGTGTGCCCTGGGTGTCTCTGGGGTGCCCTGCCTGTCCCCTAGGTGTCCCTGGGGGTGCCCTGGGTGTCCCTGGAGTGCCCTGGCTGTCCCCTAGGTGTCCCTGGGGGGGCCCTGGCTGTCCCCTAGGTGTCCCTGGGGTTCCCTGGCTGTCCCGTACGTGTCCCTGGGGGTGCCCTGGAGGTCCCCTTGGTGTCCCTGGGGGTGCCCTGGGTGTCCCTGGGGTGCCCTGGCTGTCCCCTAGGTGTCCCTGGGGGGGCCCTGGCTGTCTCCTAGGTGTCCCTGGGGGTGCCCTGGCTTTCCCTGTGGGTGCCCTGGCTGTCCTCTAGGTGTCCCTGGGGTTGCCCTGCCCCTCCTCTAGGTGTCTCTCGGGGTGCCCTGGCTGTGCCCTCCGTGTCTCTGGGGGCGCCCTGACTGTCCCTAGGGTGCCCTGGCTGTCCCTTAGGTGTCCCTGGGTGTGCCCTGGGTGTCTCTGGGGTGCCCTGGCTGTCCCCTAGGTGTCCCTGGGGGCGCCCTGGCTGTCCCTGGGGGTGCACAGGTTGTCCCTTGGGTTCCCTGGCTGTCCCGTACGTGTCCCTGGGTGTCCCTGGGGTGCCCTGGGGTGCCCTGGCTGTCCCCTAGGTGTCCCTGGGGTTCCCTGGCTGTCCCGTACGTGTCCCTGGGGGTGCCCTGGAGGTCCCCTTGGTGTCCCTGGGGGTGCCCTGGGTGTCCCTGGGGTGCCCTGGCTGTCCCCTAGGTGTCCCTGGGGGGGCCCTGGCTGTCTCCTAGGTGTCCCTGGGGGTGCCCTGGGCGTCCCTGGGGTGCCCTGGGGTGCCCTGGCTGTCCCCTAGGTGTCCCTGGGGTGCCCTGGGTGTCCCTGGCGTGCCCTGGGGTGCCTTGGCTGTCCCCTCAGTGTCCCTGGGGGTGCCCTGCCTGTCCCCTCGGTGTCCTTGGGGGTGCCCTGGCTGTCCCTAGGGTGCCCTGGCTGTCCCCATGGTGTCCCTGGGGGTGCCCTGGCTGTCCCTAGGGTGCCCTGGCTGTCCCCTAGGTGTCCCTGGGGGTGCCCTGCCTGTCCTCTAGGTGTCCCTGGGGGTGCCCTGGCTGTGCTCTCCGTGTCTCTGGGGGTGCCCTGGCTGTCCCTAGGGTGCCCTGGCTCTCCCTTAGGTGTCCCTGGGTGTGCCCTGGGTGTCTCTGGGGTGCCCTGGCTGTCCCCTAGGTGTCCCTGGGGGTGCCCTGGGTGTCCCTGGGGGTGCACAGGGTGTCCCTGGGGTTCCCTGGCTGTCCCCTAGGTGTCCCTGGGGGGGCCCTGGCTATCCCCTAGGTGTCCCTGGGGATGCCCTGGCTGTCCCCTACGTGTCCCTGGGGGTGCCCTGGGTGTCCCTGGGGTGCCCTGACTGTCCCCTAGGTGTCCCTGAGGGGGCCCCTGGCTGTCTCCTAGGTGTCCCTGGGGGTTCTCTGCCTGTCCCCTAAGTGTCCTAGGGGGTGCCCTGGCTGTGCCCTCGGTGTCTCTGGGGGTGCCCTGGGTGTCTCTGGGGTGCCCTGGCTGTCCCCTAGCTGTCCCTGGGGGGGCCATGGCTGTCCCCTAGGTGTCCCTGGAGGTGCTCTGGCTGTCCCTGGGGGAGCTATGGCTGTCCCCTAGGTGTCCCTGGGGGGGCCCTGGCTGTCCGCTAGGTGTCCCTGGGGGTGCCCTGGTTGTCCCTGGGGTGCCCTGACTGTCCCCTAGGTGTCCCTGAGGGTGCCCTGGCTGTCCCTGGAGTGCCCTGGCTGTCCCCTAGGTGTCCCTGGGGGTGCCCAGGCTGTCCCATAGGTGTCCCTGGGGGTGCCCTGGGTGTCCCTGGGGTGCCCTGACTGTCCCCTAGGTGTCCCTGGGGGGGCCCTGGCTGTCTCCTAGGTCTCCCTGGAAGTGCCCTGGCTTTCCCTGTTGGTGCCCTGGCTGTCCTCTAGGTGTCCCTGGGGTTGCCCTGCCCCTCCTCTAGGTGTCTCTCGGGGTGCCCTGGCTGTGCCCTCCGTGTCTCTGGGGGCGCCCTGACTGTCCCTAGGGTGCCCTGGCTGTCCCTTAGGTGTCCCTGGGTGTGCCCTGGGTGTCTCTGGGGTGCCCTGGCTGTCCCCTAGGTGTCCCTGGGGGCGCCCTGGCTGTCCCTGGGGGTGCACAGGTTGTCCCTTGGGTTCCCTGGCTGTCCCGTACGTGTCCCTGGGGGTGCCCTGGAGGTCCCCTTGGTGTCCCTGGGGGTGCCCTGGGTGTTCCTGGGGTCCCCTGGCTGTCCCCTAGGTGTCCCTGGGGGGACCCTGGCTGTCTCCTAGGTGTCCCTGGGGGGTGCCCTGGGCGTCCCTGGGGTGCCCTGGGGTGCCCTGGCTGTCCCCTAGGTGTCCCTGGGCTGCCCTGGGTGTCCCTGGGGTGCCCTGGACTGCCTTGGCTGTCCCCTAGTGTCCCTGGAGGTGCCCTGCCTGTCCCCGACGTGTCCCTGGGGGTGCCCTCGCTGTCCCTGGGGTGCCCTCGCCGTCCCCTAGGTGTCCCTGGGGGTGCCCTAGCGTCCCTCGGGGTGCCCTGGCTGTGCCCTTGGTGTCCCTGGGGGTGCCCTGGCTGTCCCTAGGGTGCCCTGGCAGTCCCCTAGGTGTCCCTGGGGGTGCCCTAGCGTCCCTCGGGGTGCCCTGGCTGTCCCCTAGGTGTCCCTGGGGGTGCCCTAGCTGTCCCCTAGGTGTCCCTCGGGGTGCCCTGGCTGTCCCCTAGGTGTCCCTGGGGGTTCCCTGCCTGTCCCCCTAGGTATCCCTGGGGGTGCCCTTGCTGTCCCTAGGGTGCCCTGGCAATGCCCTCGATGTCTCTGGGGGTTCCCTGGCTGTCCCTAGGGTGCCCTGGCTGTGCCTTAGGTGTCCCTGGGGTGCCCTGGCTGTCCCTGGGGGTGCCATGGCTGTCCCCTCGTTGTCCCGGGGGGTACCCTGCGTGTTCCCTAGGTGTCCTTGGGGGTGCCCTGGCTGTCCCT
Source organism: Chamaea fasciata (assembly GCF_029207755.1). Taxonomy (NCBI): domain Eukaryota; kingdom Metazoa; phylum Chordata; class Aves; order Passeriformes; family Sylviidae; genus Chamaea; species Chamaea fasciata. Next base: position 37,269 of record NW_027094882.1, on the reverse strand, counting down.
AGGGTGCCCTGGATGTGCCCTCAGTGTCCCTGGGGGTGCCCTGGGTGTCCCTGGGTGTGCCCAGGCTGTCCCCTAGGTGTCCCTGGGGGTGCCCTGGCTGTCCCTAGGGTGCCCTTTCTGTGACCTCGGTGTCCCTGGGGGTGCCCTGGCTGTCCCTTAGGTGTCCCTGGGTGTGCCCTGGGTGTGCCTGGGGTGCCCTGGCTGTCCCCTAAGTGTCACTGGGGGTGCCCTGGTGGTCCCTGGGGGAGTCCTGGCTGTCCCCTAGGTATCTCTGGGGGTGCCCTGGCTGTCCCTGGAGTGCCCTGGCTGTCCCCTAGGTGTCCCTGCGGGGGGCCCTGACTGTCCCCTAGGTGTCCCTGGGGGTGCCCTGGCTGTGCCTAGGGTGCCCTGGGGGTGCCCTAGATGTCCCTGGGGGTGTCCTGGCTGTCCCTGGAGTGCCCTGGCTGTCCCCTCGGTGTCCCTGGGAGTGCCCTGACTGTCCCTGGGGTGCCCAGGGGGTGCCCTAGCTGTCCCCAAGGTGTCCCTGGGGTTGCCTTCGCTGTCCCCTAGGTGTCCCTGGGGTGCCCTGGCTGTCTCCTCGGTGTCCCTGGGGGTGCCCAGGGTGTCCCTGGGAGTGCCCTGGCTGTCCCCTAGGTGTCCCTGGGGTGCCCTAGCTGTCCCTGGGGTGCCGTGGCTGTCCTGTACGTGTCCCTGGGGGTGCCCTGGGTGTCCCTGGGGGTGCACAGGGTGTCCCTGGGGTTCCCTGGCTGTCCCCAAGGTGTCCCTGGGGGGGCCCTGGCTGTCCCCTAGGTGTCCCTGGGGGGGCCCTGGCTGCCTCCTAGGTGTCTCTGGGGTGCCCTGGGTGTCCCTGGGGTGCCCTGGGGTGCCCTGGCTGTCCCCTTGGTGTCCCTGCGGGAGCCCAGGGTGTCCTCTCGGTGTCCCTGGGGTGCCCTGGCTGTCCCCTGGTCGTCCCTGGGGGCGCCTTGGCTGTCCTCTAGGTGTCCAGGGGGATGCCCTGCCTGTCGCCTACGTGTCCCTGGGGGTGCACTGCCTGTCCCTAGGGTGCCCTGGGTGTCCTCTAGGTGTCCCTGGGGGTGCCCTGGCTGTCCCTAGGGTGCCCTGGCTGTACCCTCGTGTCCCTGGGGGTGCCCTGCCTGGCCCCTAGGTGCTCTTGGGGGTGCCCTGGCTGTCCCTAGGGTGCCCTGGCTGTGCTTTTGGTGTCTCTGGGGGTGCCCTGGCTGTCCCTAGGGTGCCCTGGCTGTACCCTACGTGTCCCTGGGGTGCCCTGGAGGTCCCCTAGGTGTCCCTGGGGGTGCCCTGGGTGTCCCTGGTGTGCCCTGAATGTCCCCTAGGTGTCCCTGGGTGTATCCTGGCTGTTCCAGTGGGTGCCCAGGCTGTCCCCTACGTGTCCCTGGGATGCCCTACCTGTCCCCTCGGTGGCCCTGGAGGTGCCCTGGCTGTCTCTGGGGTGCCCTGGCTGTCCCTTAGCTGTTCCTGGGTGTGCCCTGGGTGTCTCTGGGGTGCCCTGCCTGTCCCCTAGGTGTCCCTGGGGGTGCCCTGGGTGTCCCTGGAGTGCCCTGGCTGTCCCCTAGGTGTCCCTGGGGGGGCCCTGGCTGTCCCCTAGGTGTCCCTGGGGTTCCCTGGCTGTCCCGTACGTGTCCCTGGGGGTGCCCTGGAGGTCCCCTTGGTGTCCCTGGGGGTGCCCTGGGTGTCCCTGGGGTGCCCTGGCTGTCCCCTAGGTGTCCCTGGGGGGGCCCTGGCTGTCTCCTAGGTGTCCCTGGGGGTGCCCTGGCTTTCCCTGTGGGTGCCCTGGCTGTCCTCTAGGTGTCCCTGGGTTGCCCTGCCCCTCCTCTAGGTGTCTCTCGGGGTGCCCTGGCTGTGCCCTCCGTGTCTCTGGGGGCGCCCTGACTGTCCCTAGGGTGCCCTGGCTGTCCCTTAGGTGTCCCTGGGTGTGCCCTGGGTGTCTCTGGGGTGCCCTGGCTGTCCCCTAGGTGTCCCTGGGGGCGCCCTGGCTGTCCCTGGGGGTGCACAGGTTGTCCCTTGGGTTCCCTGGCTGTCCCGTACGTGTCCCTGGGTGTCCCTGGGGTGCCCTGGGGTGCCCTGGCTGTCCCCTAGGTGTCCCTGGGGTTCCCTGGCTGTCCCGTACTTGTCCCTGGGGGTGCCCTGGAGGTCCCCTTGGTGTCCCTGGGGGTGCCCTGGGTGTCCCTGGGGTGCCCTGGCTGTCCCCTAGGTGTCCCTGGGGGGGCCCTGGCTGTCTCCTAGGTGTCCCTGGGGGTGCCCTGGGCGTCCCTGGGGTGCCCTGGGGTGCCCTGGCTGTCCCCTAGGTGTCCCTGGGGTGCCCTGGGTGTCCCTGGCGTGCCCTGGGGTGCCTTGGCTGTCCCCTCAGTGTCCCTGGGGGTGCCCTGCCTGTCCCCTCGGTGTCCTTGGGGGTGCCCTGGCTGTCCCTAGGGTGCCCTGGCTGTCCCCTAGGTGTCCCTGGGGGTGCCCTGGCTGTCCCTGAGCGTGCCCTGCCTGTCCCCTCTGTGTCCCTGGGGGTGCCCTGCCTGTCCCCTCGGTGTCCTTGGGGGTGCCCTGGCTGTCCCTAGGGTGCCCTGGCTGTGCCCTAGGTGTCGCTGGGTGTGCCCCGGCTGTCCCTATGGTGTCCCTGGGGGTGCCATGAGTGTCCCTGGGGGTGCCCTGGCTGTCCCCTAAGTGTCCTAGGGGGTACCCTGGCTGTCCCTAGGGTGCCCTGGCTGTCCCTTAGGTGTCCCTGGGTGTGCCCTGGGTGTCTCTGGGGAGCCCTGGCTGTCCCCTAGGTGTCCCTGGGGGGGCCCTGGCTGTCCCTGGGGGAGCCATGGCTGTCCCTGGGGGTGCCCTGCCTGTCCCCTAGGTGTCCCTGGGGGGGTCCTGGCTGTCTCTGGGGTTCCTTGGCTGTCCCCTAGCTGTCCGTGTGGGTGCCCTGGCTGTCCCCTACGTGTCCCTGGGGGTGCCCTGGGTGTCCCCATGGTGTCCCTGGGGGTGCCCTGGCTTTCCCTAGGGTGCCCTGGCTGTCCCCTAGGTGTCCCTGGGGGTGCCCTGCCTGTCCTCTAGGTGTCCCTGGGGGTGCCCTGGCTGTGCTCTCCGTGTCTCTGGGGGTGCCCTGGCTGTCCCTAGGGTGCCCTGGCTGTCCCTTAGGTGTCCCTGGGTGTGCCCTGGGTGTCTCTGGGGTGCCCTGGCTGTCCCCTAGGTGTCCCTGGGGGTGCCCTGGGTGTCCCTGGGGGTGCACAGGGTGTCCCTGGGGTTCCCTGGCTGTCCCCTAGGGGTCCCTGGGGGGGCCCTGGCTATCCCCTAGGTGTCCCTGGGGATGCCCTGGCTGTCCCCTACGTGTCCCTGGGGGTGCCCTGGGTGTCCCTGGGGTGCCCTGACTGTCCCCTAGGTGTCCCTGAGGGGGCCCTGGCTGTCTCCTAGGTGTCCCTGGGGGTTCTCTGCCTGTCCCCTAAGTGTCCTAGGGGGTGCCCTGGCTGTGCCCTCGGTGTCTCTGGGGGTGCCCTGGCTGTCCCTAGGGTGCCCTGGCTGACCCTTAGGTGTCCCTGGGTGTGCCCTGGGTGTCTCTGGGGTGCCCTGGCTGTCCCCTAGCTGTCCCTGGGGGGGCCCTGGCTGTCCCCTAGGTGTCCCTGGAGGTGCTCTGGCTGTCCCTGGGGGAGCTATTGCTGTCCCCTAGGTGTCCCTGGGGGTGCCCTGGTTGTCCCTGGGGTGCCCTGACTGTCCCCTAGGTGTCCCTTAGGGTGCCCTGGCTGTCCCTGGAGTGCCCTGGCTGTCCCCTAGGTGTCCCTGGGGGTGCCCAGGCTGTCCCATAGGTGTCCCTGGGGGTGCCCTGGGTGTCCCTGGGGTGCCCTGACTGTCCCCTAGGTGTCCCTGGGGGGGCCCTGGCTGTCTCCTAGGTCTCCCTGGAAGTGCCCTGGCTTTCCCTGTGGGTGCCCTGGCTGTCCTCTAGGTGTCCCTGGGGTTGCCCTGCCCCTCCTCTAGGTGTCTCTCGGGGTGCCCTGGCTGTGCCCTCCGTGTCTCTGGGGGCGCCCTGACTGTCCCTAGGGTGCCCTGGCTGTCCCTTAGGTGTCCCTGGGTGTGCCCTGGGTGTCTCTGGGGTGCCCTGGCTGTCCCCTAGGTGTCCCTGGGGGCGCCCTGGCTGTCCCTGGGGGTGCACAGGTTGTCCCTTGGGTTCCCTGGCTGTCCCGTACGTGTCCCTGGGTGTCCCTGGGGTGCCCTGGGGTGCCCTGGCTGTCCCCTAGGTGTCCCTGGGGTTCCCTGGCTGTCCCGTACGTGTCCCTGGGGGTGCCCTGGAGGTCCCCTTGGTGTCCCTGGGGGTGCCCTGGGTGTCCCTGGGGTGCCCTGGCTGTCCCCTAGGTGTCCCTGGGGGGGCCCTGGCTGTCTCCTAGGTGTCCCTGGGGGTGCCCTGGGCGTCCCTGGGGTGCCCTGGGGTGCTCTGGCTGTCCCCTAGGTGTCCCTGGGGTGCCCTGGGTGTCCCTGGCGTGCCCTGGGGTGCCTTGGCTGTCCTCTCAGTGTCCCTGGGGGTGCCCTGCCTGTCCCCTCGGTGTCCTTGGGGGTGCCCTGGCTGTCCCTAGGGTGCCCTGGCTGTCCCCTAGGTGTCCCTGGGGGTGCCCTGGCTGTCCCTGAGGGTGCCCTGCCTGTCCCCTCTGTGTCCCTGGGGGTGCCCTGCCTGTCCCCTCGGTGTCCTTGGGGGTGCCCTGGCTGTCCCTAGGGTGCCCTGGCTGTGCCCTAGGTGTCCCTGGGGGTGCCCCGGCTGTCCCTATGGTGTCCCTGGGGGTGCCCTGAGTGTCCCTGGGGGTGCCCTGGCTGTCCCCTAAGTGTCCTAGGGGGTACCCTGGCTGTCCCTAGGGTGCCCTGGCTGTCCCTTAGGTGTCCCTGGGTGTGCCCTGGGTGTCTCTGGGGAGCCCTGGCTGTCCCCTAGGTGTCCCTGGGGGGGCCCTGGCTGTCCCTGGGGGAGCCATGGCTGTCCCTGGGGGTGCCCTGCCTGTCCCCTAGGTGTCCCTGGGGGGGTCCTGGCTGTCTCTGGGGTTCCTTGGCTGTCCCCTAGCTGTCCGTGTGGGTGCCCTGGCTGTCCCCTACGTGTCCCTGGGGGTGCCCTGGGTGTCCCCATGGTGTCCCTGGGGGTGCCCTGGCTGTCCCTAGGGTGCCCTGGCTGTCCCCTAGGTGTCCCTGGGGGTGCCCTGCCTGTCCTCTAGGTGTCCCTGGGGGTGCCCTGGCTGTGCTCTCCGTGTCTCTGGGGGTGCCCTGGCTGTCCCTAGGGTGCCCTGGCTGTCCCTTAGGTGTCCCTGGGTGTGCCCTGGGTGTCTCTGGGGTGCCCTGGCTGTCCCCTAGGTGTCCCTGGGGGTGCCCTGGGTGTCCCTGGGGGTGCACAGGGTGTCCCTGGGGTTCCCTGGCTGTCCCCTAGGTGTCCCTGGGGGGGCCCTGGCTATCCCCTAGGTGTCCCTGGGGATGCCCTGGCTGTCCCCTACGTGTCCCTGGGGGTGCCCTGGGTGTCCCTGGGGTGCCCTGACTGTCCCCTAGGTGTCCCTGAGGGGGCCCTGGCTGTCTCCTAGGTGTCCCTGGGGGTTCTCTGCCTGTCCCCTAAGTGTCCTAGGGGGTGCCCTGGCTGTGCCCTCGGTGTATCTGGGGGTGCCCTGGGTGTCTCTGGGGTGCCCTGGCTGTCCCCTAGCTGTACCTGGGGGGGCCATGGCTGTCCCCTAGGTGTCCCTGGAGGTGCTCTGGCTGTCCCTGGGGGAGCTATGGCTGTCCCCTAGGTGTCCCTGGGGGGGCCCTGGCTGTCCGCTAGGTGTCCCTGGGGGTGCCCTGGTTGTCCCTGGGGTGCCCTGACTGTCCCCTAGGTGTCCCTGAGGGTGCCCTGGCTGTCCCTGGAGTGCCCTGGCTGTCCCCTAGGTGTCCCTGGGGGTGCCCAGGCTGTCCCATAGGTGTCCCTGGGGGTGCCCTGGGTGTCCCTGGGGTGCCCTGACTGTCCCCTAGGTGTCCCTGGGGGGGCCCTGGCTGTCCCCTAGGTGTCCCTGGGGTGCCCTGGGTGTCCCTGGGGTGCCCTGGACTGCCTTGGCTGTCCCCTAGTGTCCCTGGAGGTGCCCTGCCTGTCCCCGACGTGTCCCTGGGGGTGCCCTCGCTGTCCCTGGGGTGCCCTCGCCGTCCCCTAGGTGTCCCTGGGGGTGCCCTAGCGTCCCTCGGGGTGCCCTGGCTGTGCCCTTGGTGTCCCTGGGGGTGCCCTGGCTGTCCCTAGGGTGCCCTGGCAGTCCCCTAGTTGTCCCTGGGGGTGCCCTAGCGTCCCTCGGGGTGCCCTGGCTGTCCCCTAGGTGTCCCTGGGGGTGCCCTAGCTGTCCCCTAGGTGTCCCTCGGGGTGCCCTGGCTGTCCCCTAGGTGTCCCTGGGGGTTCCCTGCCTGTCCCCTAGGTGTCCCTGGGGGTGCCCTTGCTGTCCCTAGGGTGCCCTGGCAATGCCCTCGATGTCTCTGGGGGTTCCCTGGCTGTCCCTAGGGTGCCCTGGCTGTGCCTTAGGTGTCCCTGGGGTGCCCTGGCTGTCCCTGGGGGTGCCATGGCTGTCCCCTCGTTGTCCCGGGGGGTACCCTGCGTGTTCCCTAGGTGTCCTTGGGGGTGCCCTGGCTGTCCCTAGGGTGCCCTGGATGTGCCCTCAGTGTCCCTGGGGGTGCCCTGGGTGTCCCTGGGTGTGCCCAGGCTGTCCCCTAGGTGTCCCTGGGGGTGCCCTGGCTGTCCCTAGGGTGCCCTTTCTGTGACCTCGGTGTCCCTGGGGGTGCCCTGGCTGTCCCTTAGGTGTCCCTGGGTGTGCCCTGGGTGTGCCTGGGGTGCCCTGGCTGTCCCCTAGGTGTCACTGGGGGTGCCCTGGTGGTCCCTGGGGGAGTCCTGGCTGTCCCCTAGGTATCTCTGGGGGTGCCCTGGCTGTCCCTGGAGTGCCCTGGCTGTCCCCTAGGTGTCCCTGCGGGGGGCCCTGACTGTCCCCTAGGTGTCCCTGGGGGTGCCCTGGCTGTGCCTAGGGTGCCCTGGGGGTGCCCTAGATGTCCCTGGGGGTGTCCTGGCTGTCCCTGGAGTGCCCTGGCTGTCCCCTCGGTGTCCCTGGGGGTGCCCTGACTGTCCCTGGGGTGCCCAGGGGGTGCCCTAGCTGTCCCCAAGGTGTCCCTGGGGTTGCCTTCGCTGTCCCCTAGGTGTCCCTGGGGTGCCCTGGCTGTCCCCTCGGTGTCCCTGGGGGTGCCCAGGGTGTCCCTGGGAGTGCCCTGGCTGTCCCCTAGGTGTCCCTGGGGTGCCCTACCTGTCCCTGGGGTGCCGTGGCTGTCCTGTACGTGTCCCTGGGGGTGCCCTGGGTGTCCGTGGGGTGCCCTGGGGGTGCCCTGCCTGTCCCCTAGGTGTCCCTGGGTGGGCCCTGGGTGTCCCTGGGGGTGCCGAGGGTGTCCCTGGGGTTCCCTGGCTGTCCCCTAGGTGTCGCGGGGGTGGCCCTGGCTGTCCCCTAGGTGTCCCTGGGGGGGCCCTGGCTGTCCCCTAGGTGTCCCTGGGCGTGCCCATGGTGTTCCTGGGGTTCCCTGGCTGTCCACTAGGTGTCCCTGGGGGGGCACTGGGTGTCCCTGGGGTGACCTGGCTGTCCCTGGGGTGCCCGGGAAATCACCTACGTGTCCCTGGGCTACCCTGGGTGTCCCTGGGCTGCCCTGTGGTGCCCTGGCTGTCCCGTAGGTGTCCCTGGGCTGCCCTGGCTGTCCTTGGGGTGCCCTGGCTGTGCCCTTGGTGTCCCTGAGGGTGCCCTGGCTGTCCCCTAGGTGTCCCTGGGGGTGCCCTGCCTGTCCCCTAGGTGTCCCTGGGGGTGCACAGGGTGTCCCTGGGGGTGCCCTGGCTGTCCCCTAGGTGTCCCTGTGGGTGCCCTGGCTGTCCCTGGGGGTGCCCAGGCTGTCCCCTAGGTGTCCCTGGGATGCCCTGGCTGTCCCTAGGGGGCCCGGGCTGTCCATTAGGTGTCACTGGGTGTGCCCTGGGTGTCTCTGGGGTGCCCTGCCTGTCCCCTAGGTGTCCCTGGAAGTGCCCTGGGTGTCCCTGGGGGTGCCCTGGCTGTCCCCTCGGTGGCCCTGGGGGTGCGCTGGCTGTCCCTAGGGGGCCCTGGCTGTCCGTTAAGTGTCACTGGGTGTGCCCTGTGTGTCTCTGGGGTGCCCTGCCTGTCCCCTAGGTGTCCCTGGGGGTGCCCTGGGTGTCCCTGGGGGTGCACAGGGTGTCCCTGGGGTTCCCTGGCTGTCCCCTAGGTGTCCCTGGGGGGGCCCTGGCTGTCCCCTAGGTGTCCCTGGGGGTGCCCTGGCTGTCCCTGGGGGTGCACAGGGTGTCCCTGGGGTTCCCTGGCTGTCCCGTATGTGTCCCTGGGGGTGCCCAGGAGGTCCCCTAGGCGTCCCTGGGGGTGCCCTGGGTGTCCCTGGGGTGCCCTGGCTGTCCCCTAGGTGTCCCTGGGGGGGCCCTGGCTTTCTTCTTGGTGTCCCTGGGGGTGCCCTGGCTGTCCCCTAGGTGTCCCTAGGGGTGCCCTGCCTGTCCTCTACGTGTCCCTGGGGGTGCCGTCGCTGTCCCTGGGGTGCCCTGGCTGTCCCCAAGTGTCCCTGGGGACGCCCTGTCTGTCCTCTAGGTGTCCCCGGGGGTGCACAGCGTGTCCCTGGGGTTCCTTGGCTGCCCCGTACGTGTCCGTGGGGGTGCCCTGGAGGTCCCCCAGGTGTCCCTGGGGGTGCCCTGGGTGTCCCTGTGGGTGCCCTGGCTGTCCCTACGTGTCCCTGGGGTGCCCTGGGTGTCCCTGGGGTGCCCTGGAGTGCCCTGCCTGTCCCCTACGTGTCCCTGGCGGTGCCCTCGCTGTCCCTAGGCTGCCCTGGCTGTCCCCTAGGTGTCCCTGGAAGTGCCCTGCTTGTCCCCTAAGTGCCCTTGGGGGTGCCCTGGCTGTCCCTAGGGTGCCCAGGCTGTGCCCTAGGTGTCCCTGGGTGTGCCCTGGGTGTCCCTGGGGGTGCACAGGGTGTCCCTGGGGTTCCCTGGCTGTCCCCTAGGTGTCCCTGGGGGTGCCCTGGGTGTCCCTGGGGGTGCACAGGGTGTCCCTGGGGTTCCCTGGCTGTCCCCAAGGTGTCCCTGGGGGTGCCCTGCCTGTCCTCTACGTGTCCCTGGGGGTGCCCTCGCTGTCCCTGGGGTGCCCTGGCTGTCCCCTAGGTGTCCCTGGGGACGCCCTGTCTGTCCTCTAGGTGTCTTTGGGGTGCCCTGCCTGTCCCCTAGGTGTCCCTGGGGGTGCCCTTGGTGTCCCTGGGGGTGCACAGCGTGTCCCTGGGGTTCCTTGGCTGTCCCGTACGTGTCCCTGGGGGTGCCCTGGAGGTCTTCCAGGTGTCCCTGGGGGTGCCCTGGGTGTCCCTGTGGGTGCCCTGGCTGTCCCTACGTGTCCCTGGGGTGCCCTGGGTGTCCCTGGGGTGCACTGGGGTGCCCTGCCTGTCCCCTAGGTGTCCCTGGGGGTGCCCTCGCTGTCCCTAGGCTGCCCTGGCTGTCCGCTAGGTGTCCCTGGGTGTTCCCTGCTTGTCCCCTAGGTGTCCCTGGGTGTGCCCTGGGTGTCCCTGGGGCTGCACAGGGTGTCCCTGGGGTTCCCTGGCTGTCCCCTAGGTGTCCCTGGGGGTGCCCTGGGTGTTCCTGGGGGTGCACAGGGTGTCCCTGGGGTTCCCTGGCTGTCTCTAAGGCGTCCCTGGAGGGGCCCTGGCTGTCCCCTAGGTGTCCCTGGGGGTGCCCTGGCTGTCTCTGGAGTGCCCTGGGGGTGCCCTGGGTGCCCCTGGGGGTGCACAGGGTGTCCCAGGGGTGCACTGGCTGTCCCCTAGGTGTCCCTGGGGGTGCCCCGGCTGTCCCCTAGGTGTCCCTGGGGGTGCCCTGGGTGTCCCTGGGGGTGCCCCTGGCTGTCCCCTAGGTGTCCCTGGGACTGCCCTGGCTGTCCATAGGGTGCCCTGGCTGTCCCCTGGGTGTCCCTGGGGTGCCCTGGCTGTCCTCTAGGTGTCCCTGGGGGTGCCCTGCCTGTCCCCTAAGTGTCCTAGGGGGTGCCCTGGCTGTCCCTGGGGGTGCCCTGGCTGTGCCCTCGCTGTCCCTGGGGGTGGCCTGGCTGTCCCTAGAGTGCCCTGGCTGTCCCCTAGGTGTCCCTGGGGGTGCCCCGGCTGTCCCCTAGGTGTCCCTGGGGATGCCCTGGCTGTCCCTGGGGGTGCCCAGGCTGTCCCCTAGGTGTCCCTGGGTGTGCCCTGGGTGTCTCTGGGGAGCCCTGGCTGTCCCCTAGGTGTCCCTGGGGGTGCCCTGGGTGTCCCTGGGGGTGCACAGGGTGTCCCTGGGGGTGCCCTGGCTGTCCCTGGGGGTGCACAGGGTGTCCCTGGGGTTCCCTGGCTGTCCCGTACGTGTCCCTGGGGGTGCCCTGGAGGTCCCCTAGGTGTCCCTGGGGGGGCCCTGGCTGTCCCTGTGGGTGCCCTGGCTGTCCCCTATGTGTCCCTGGGGTGCCCTGGGTGTCCCTGGGGTGCCCTGGGGTGCCCTGGCTGTCCCCTTGCTGTCCCTGGGGGGGCCCTGGCTGTCTCCTAGGTGTCCCTGGGGGTGCCCTGGCTGTCCCTGTGGGTGCCCTGGGGTGCCCTGGCTGTCCCCTAGGTGTCCATGGGGTGGCCCTGGCTGTCCCCTAGGTGTCCCTGGGGGTGCTCTGGCTGTCCCTGGGGGAGCCATGGCTGTCCCCTTGGTGTCCCTGGGGGTGCCCAGGCTGTCCCCTAGGTGTCCCTGGGGGTGCCCTGGGTGTCCCTGGTGGTGCCCTGGCTGTCCCTAGGGTGCCCTGGCTGTCCCCTCGGTGTGCCTGGGGGTGCCCTGGCTGTCTTCTAGGTGTCCTTTGGGGTGCCCTGACTGTCCCTAGGGTGCCCTGGCTGTGCCCTAGGTGTCGCTGGGTGTGCCCTGGGTGTCCCTGGGAGTGCACAGGGTGTCCTTGGGTTGCCCTGGCTGTCCCCTAGGTGTCCCTGGGGGTGCCCCGGCTGTCCCCTAGGTGTCCCTGGGGGTACCCTGAGTGTCCCTGGGGGTGCCCTGGCTGTCCCCTAAGTGTCCTAGGGGGTACCCTGGCTGTCCCTAGGGTGCCATGGCTGTCCCTTAGGTGTCCCTGGGTGTGCCCTGGGTGTCCCTGGGGAGCCCTGGCTGTCCCCTAGGTGTCCTTGGGGGGGCCCTGGCTGTCCCTGGGGTTCCCTGGCTGTCCCCTAGGTGTCCCTGGGGGTGCCCTGGCTGTCCCCTAGGTGTCCCTGGGGGTCCCCTGACTGTCCCCTACGTGTCCCTGGGGGTGCCCTGGGGGTCCCTGGGACGCCCTGACTGTCCCCTAGGTGTCCCTGAGGGGGCCCTGGCTGTCTCCTAGGTGTCCCTGGGGGTGCCCTGGCTGTCCCTTGGGTGCCCTGGGGGTGCCCTGGGTGTCCCTGGGCGTGCACAGGGTGTCCCTGGGGTGCCCTGGCAGTCCCCTAGGTGTCCCTGGGGGTGCCCCGGCTGTCCCCTCGGTGTCCCTGGGGGTGCCCTGGGCGTCCCTGGGGGTGCCCTGGCTGTCCATAGGGTGCCCTGGCTGTCCCCTAGGTGTCCCTGGGGTGCCCTGCCTGTCCCCTAGGTGTCCCTGGAAGTGCCCTGGGTGTCCCTGAGGGTGCCCTGGCTGTCCCCTCGGTGGCCCTGGGGGTGCGCTGGCTGTCCCTAGGGGGCCCTGGCTGTCCGTTAAGTGTCACTGGGTGTGCCCTGTGTGTCTCTGGGGTGCCCTGCCTGTCCCCTAGGTGTCCCTGGGGGTGCCCTGGGTGTCCCTGGGGGTGCACAGGGTGTCCCTGGGGTTCCCTGGCTGTCCCCTAGGTGTCCCTGGGGGGGCCCTGGCTGTCCCCTAGGTGTCCCTGGGGGTGCCCTGGCTGTCCCTGGGGGTGCACAGGGTGTCCCTGGGGTTCCCTGGCTGTCCCGTATGTGTCCCTGGGGGTGCCCAGGAGGTCCCCTAGGCGTCCCTGGGGGTGCCCTGGGTGTCCCTGGGGTGCCCTGGCTGTCCCCTAGGTGTCCATGGGGGGGCCCTGGCTTTCTCCTAGGTGTCCCTGGGGGTGCCCTGGCTGTCCCCTAGGTGTCCCTAGGGGTGCCCTGCCTGTCCTCTTCGTGTCCCTGGGGGTGCCGTCGCTGTCCCTGGGGTGCCCTGGCTGTCCCCAAGTGTCCCTGGGGACGCCCTGTCTGTCCTCTAGGTGTCCCCGGGGGTGCACAGCGTGTCCCTGGGGTTCCTTGGCTGCCCCGTACGTGTCCGTGGGGGTGCCCTGGAGGTCCCCCAGGTGTCCCTGGGGGTGCCCTGGGTGTCCCTGTGGGTGCCCTGGCTGTCCCTACGTGTCCCTGGGGTGCCCTGGGTGTCCCTGGGGTGCCCTGGAGTGCCCTGCCTGTCCCCTACGTGTCACTGGAAGTGCCCTGCTTGTCCCCTAAGTGCCCTTGGGGGTGCCCTGGCTGTCCCTAGGGTGCCCAGGCTGTGCCCTAGGTGTCCCTGGGTGTGCCCTGGGTGTCCCTGTGGGTGCACAGGGTGTCCCTGGGGTTCCCTGGCTGTCCCCTAGGTGTCCCTGGGGGTGCCCTGGGTGTCCCTGGGGGTGCACAGGGTGTCCCTGGGGTTCCCTGGCTGTCCCCAAGGTGTCCCTGGGGGTGCCCTGCCTGTCCTCTACGTGTCCCTGGGGGTGCCCTCGCTGTCCCTGGGGTGCCCTGGCTGTCCCCTAGGTGTCCCTGGGGACGCCCTGTCTGTCCTCTAGGTGTCTTTGGGGTGCCCTGCCTGTCCCCTAGGTGTCCCTGGGGGTGCCCTTGGTGTCCCTGGGGGTGCACAGCGTGTCCCTGGGGTTCCTTGGCTGTCCCGTACGTGTCCCTGGGGGTGCCCTGGAGGTCTTCCAGGTGTCCCTGGGGGTGCCCTGGGTGTCCCTGTGGGTGCCCTGGCTGTCCCTACGTGTCCCTGGGGTGCCCTGGGTGTCCCTGGGGTGCCCTGGGGTGCCCTGCCTGTCCCCTAGGTGTCCCTGGGGGTGCCCTCGCTGTCCCTAGGCTGCCCTGGCTGTCCGCTAGGTGTCCCTGGGTGTTCCCTGCTTGTCCCCTAGGTGTCCCTGGGTGTGCCCTGGGTGTCCCTGGGGCTGCACAGGGTGTCCCTGGGGTTCCCTGGCTGTCCCCTAGGTGTCCATGGGGGAGCCCTGGCTGTCCCCTAGGTGTACCTGGGGGTGCTCTGGCTGTCCCTGGGGGAGCCATGGCTGTCCCCTTTGTGTCCCTGGGGGTGCCCAGGCTGTCCCCTAGGTGTCCCTGGGGGTGCCCTGGGTGTCCCTGGTGGTGCCCTGGTTGTCCCTAGGGTGCCCTGGCTGTCCCCTCGGTGTGCCTGGGGGTGCCCTGGCTGTCTTCTAGGTGTCCTTTGGGGTGCCCTGACTGTCCCTAGGGTGCCCTGGCTGTGCCCTAGGTGTCGCTGGGTGTGCCCTGGGTGTCCCTGGGGGTTCACAGGGTGTCCCTGGGGTGCCCTGGCTGTCCCCTAGGTGTCCCTGGGGGTGCCCCGGCTGTCCCCTAGGTGTCCCTGGGGGTGCCCTGAGTGTCCCTGGGGGTGCCCTGGCTGTCCCCTAAGTGTCCTAGGGGGTACCCTGGCTGTCCCTAGGGTGCCATGGCTGTCCCTTAGGTGTCCCTGGGTGTGCCCTGGGTGTCCCTGGGGAGCCCTGGCTGTCCCCTAGGTGTCCCTGGGTGTGCCCTGGCTGTCCCTGGGGTTCCCTGGCTGTCCCCTAGGTGTCCCTGGGGGTGCCCTGGCTGTCCCCTACGTGTCCCTGGGGGTGCCCTGGGTGTCCCTGGGATGCCCTGACTGTCCCCTAGGTGTCCCTGAGGGGGCCCTGGCTGTCTCCTAGGTGTCCCTGGGGGTGCCCTGGCTGTCCCTTAGGTGTCCCTGGGTGTGCCCTGGGTGTCTCTGGGGAGCCCTGGCTGTCCCCTAGGTGTCCCTGGGGGGGCCCTGGCTGTCCCTGGGGTTCCCTGGCTGTCCCCTAGGTGTCCCTGGGGGTGCCCCGGCTTTCCCCTCGGTGTCCCTGGGGGTGCCCTGGGTGTCCCTGGGGGTGCCCTGGCTGTCCATAGGGTGCCCTGGCTGTCCCCTAGGTGTCCCTGGGGTGCCCTGGCTGTCCTCTAGGTGTCCCTGGGGGTGCCCTGCCTGTCCCCCAAGTGTCCTAGGGGTTGCCCTGGCTGTCCCTAGGGTGCCCTGGCTGTGCCCTCGTTGTCTCTGGGGGTGCCCTGGCTGCCCCTGGGGTGCCCTGGCTGTCCCCTAGGTGTCCCTGGGAGTGCCCCAGCTGTCCCCTAGGTGTCCCTGGGGGTGCCCTGAGTGTCCCTGGGGGTGCCCTGGCTGTCCCCTAAGTGTCCTAGGGAGTATCCTGGCTGTCCCGAGGGTTCCCTGGCTGTCCCATAGGTGTCCCTGGGGGGGCCCTGGCTGTCCCTGTGGGAGCCAAGGCTGTCCCTGGGGGTGCCCAGGCTGTCCCCTAGGTGTCCCTGAGGAGGCCCTGGCTGTCTCCTAGGTGTCCCTGGGGTGTCCCTGGGGTTCCCTGGCTGTCCCCTAGGTGTCCCTGGGGGGGCCCTGGCTGTCCCCTAGGTGACCCTGGGTGTGCCCTGGGTGTCCCTGGGGGTGCACAGGGTGTCCCTGGGGTTCCCTGGCTGTCCACTAGGTGTCCCTGGGGGGGCCCTGGCTGTCCCCTAGGTGTCCCTGGGGGTGCCCTGGGTGTCCCTGGGGGTGCCCAGGGTGACCCTGGGGTTCCCTGTCTGTCCCCAAGGTGTCCATGGGGGTGCCCTGGGTGTCCCTGGGGTTCCCTGGCTGTCCCGTACGTGTCCCTGGGGTGCCCTGGCTGTCCCCTAGGTGTCCATGGGGGGCCCTGGCTGTCTCCTAGGTGTCCCTGGGGTGCCCTGGGTGTCCCTGGGGTGCCCTGGGGTGCCCTGGCTGTCCCCTAGGTGTCCATGGGGGAGCCCTGGCTGTCCCCTAGGTGTACCTGGGGGTGCTCTGGCTGTCCCTGGGGGAGCCATGGCTGTCCCCTTTGTGTCCCTGGGGGTGCCCAGGCTGTCCCCTAGGTGTCCCTGGGGGTGCCCTGGGTATCCCTGGGGGTGCCCTGGCTGTCCCTAGGGTGCCCTGGCTGTGCCCCAGGTGTCGCTGGGTGTGCCCTGGGGTGCCCCGGCTGTCCCCTAGGTGTCCCTGGGGGTGCCCTGAGTGTCCCTGGGGGTGCCCTGGCTGTCCCTTATGTGTCCTAGGGGGTACCCTGGCTGTCCCTAGGGTGCCCTGGCTGTCCCTTAGGTGTCCCTGGGTGTGCCCTGGGTGTCTCTGGGGCGCCCTGGCTGTCCCCTAGGTGTCCATGGGGGGGCCCTGGCTGTCCCTGGGGGAGCCATCGCTGTCCCTGGGGGTGCCCTGCCTGTCCCCTAGGTGTCCCTGGGAGGGTCCTGGCTGTCTCTGGGGTTCCCTGGCTGTCCCCTAGGTGTCCCTGGGGGTGCCCTGGCTGTCTCTTGGGTGCCCTGGGGGTGCCCTGGGTGTCCCTGGAGGTGCACAGGGTGTCCCTGGGGTGCCCTTGAGGTCCCCTAGGTGTCCCTGGGGGTGCCCTGGGTGTCCCTGGGCTGCCCTGGCTGTCCCCTAGGTGTCCCTGGGCTGCCCCGGTTGTCCCCTAGGTGTCCCTGGGGGTGCCCTGGCTGTCCCTGGGGGTGCCCAGGCTGTTCCCCATGTGTCCCTGGGATGCCCTGGCTGTCTCGTCAGTGTCCCTGGGGGTGCCCTGGCTGTCCCTGGGGGTGCCCCGGCTGTCCCCTAGGTGTCCCTGGGGTGCCCTGCCTGTCCTCTAGGTGTCCCTGGGGGTGCCCTGGCTGTCCCCTCGGTGGCCCTGGGGGTGCCCTGGCTGTCCATAGGGTGCCCTGGCTGTCCCTTAGGTGTCCCTGGGTGTGCCCTGGGTGTCTCTGGGGTGCCCTGCCTGTCCCCTAGGTGTCCCTGGGGGTGCCCTGGCTGTCCCTGGGGGTGCACAGGGTGTCCCTGGGGTTCCCTGGCAGTCCCGTACGTGTCCCTGGAGGTGCCCTGGAGGTCCCCTTGGTGTCCCTGGGGGTGCCCTGGGTGTCCCTGGGGTGCCCTGGCTGTCCCCTCGGTGTCCCTGGGGGGGCCCTGGCTGTCTCCTAGGTGTCCCTGGGGGTGCCCTGGGCGTCCCTGGGGTGCCCTGTGGGTGCCCTGGCTGTCCCCTAGGTGTCTCTTGGGTGCCCTGGGTGTCCCTGGGGTGACCTGGGGAGCCTTGGCTGTCCTCTAGTATCCCTGGAGGTGCCCTGCCTGTCCCCTACGTGTACCTGGGGGTGCCCTCGCTGTCCCTGGGGTGCCCTTGCTGTCCCCTAGGTGTCCCTGGGGGCGCCCTGGCTGTCCCTTAGGTGTCCCTGGGGGTGCCCTGGCTGTCCCTAGGGTGCCCTGGCTGTCCCCTCGGTGTCCCTGGGGGTGCCCTGCCTTTCCCCTAGGTGTCTCTGGGGTGCCCTGGCTGTCCTCTAGGTGTCCCTGGGGGTGCCCTGGGTTTCCCTAGGGGTGCCCTGGCTGTCCCCTAGGTGTCCCTTGGGGTGCCCTGCCTGTCCCCTAAGTGTTCTAGGGGGTGCCCTGGCTGTGCCCTCGGTGTCTCTGGGGCTGCCCTGGCTGTCCCTAGGGTGCCCTGGCTGTCCCTTAGGTGTCCCTTGGTGTGCCCTGGGTGTCTCTGGGGCGCCCTGGCAGTCCCCTAGGTGTCCCTCGGGGTGCCCAGGGTGTCTCTGGGGGTGCCCAGGGTGTCCCTGGGGTTCTCTCGCTGTCCCGTAGGTGTCCCTGGGGGTGCCCTGAGTGTCCCTGGGGGTGCACAGGGTGTCCCCTAAGTGTCCTAGGGGGTATCCTGGCTGTCCCGAGGGTGCCCTGGCTGTCCCATAGGTGTCCCTGGGGGGGCCCTGGCTGTCCCTGTGGGAGCCATGGCTGTCCCTGGGGGTGCCCTGCCTGTCCCCTAGGTGTCCCTGGGGGGCTCCTGGCTGTCTCTGGGGTTCCCTGACTGTCCCCTAGGTGTCCCTGAGGGGGCCCTGGCTGTCTCCTAGGTGTCCCTGGGTTGTCCCTGGGGTTCCCTGGCTGTCCCCTAGGTGTCCCTGGGGGGGCCCTGGCTGTCCCCTAGGTGACCCTGGGTGTGCCCTGGGTGTCCCTGGGGGTACACAGGGTGTCCCTGGGGTTCCCTGGCTGTCCCCTAGGTGTCCCTGGGGGTGCCCTGGCTGTCCCCTAGGTGTCCCTGGGGGTGCCCTGGGTGTCCCTGGGGGTGCCCAGGGTGACCCTGGGGTTCCCTGTCTGTCCCCAAGGTGTCCCTGGGGGTGCCCTGGGCGTCCCTGGGGCGCCCTGGCTGTCCCCTAGGTGTCCCTGGGGTTCCCTGGCTGTCCCGTACGTGTCCCTGAGGTGCCCTGGCTGTCCCCTACGTGTCCCTGGGGGTGCCTCGGCTGTCCCCTAGGTGTCCCTGGGTGTGCCCTGGGTGTCCCTGGGGGTGCACAGGGTGTCCCTGGGGTTCCCTGGCTTTCCCGTACGTGTCCCTGGGGGGGCCCTGGCTGTCTCCTAGGTGTCCCTGGGGGTGCCCTGGCTGTCCCTGTGGGTGCCCTGGCTGTCCCCTACGTGTCCCTGAGGTACCCTGGGTGTCCCTGGGGTGCCCTGCGGTGCCCAGGCTGTCCCCTCGGTGTCCATGGTGTGGCCCTGGCTGTCCCCTAGGTGTCCCTGGGGGTGCTCTGGCTGTCCCTGGGGGAGCCATGGCTGTCCCCTTGGTGTCCCTGGGGGTGCCCAGGCTGTCCCCTAGGTGTCCCTGGGTGTGCCCTGGGTGTCTCTGGGGAGCCCTGGCTGTCCCCTAGGTGTCCCTGGGAGTGCCCTGGGTGTCCCTGGGGGTGCACAGGGTGTCCCTGGGGGTGCCCAGGCTGTCCCTGGGGGTGCACAGGGTGTCCCTGGGGTGCCCTGGCTGTCCCCTAGGTGTCCTTGGGGGTGCCCTGCTTGTCCCCTAGGTGTCCTTGGGTGTGCCCTGGCTGTCCCTAGGGTGCCCTGGCTGTGCCCTAGGTGTCCCTGGGTGTGCCCTGGGTGTCCCTGGGGGTGCACAGGGTGTCCGTGGGGTTCCCTGGCTGTCCCCTAGGTGTCCCTGGGGGTGCCCTGGGTGTTCCTGGGGGTGCACAGGGTGTCCCTGGGGTTCCCTGGCTGTCCCCAAGGTGTCCCTGGGGGGGCCCTGGCTTCCTCCGAGGTGTCCCTGGGGGTGCCCTGCCTGTCCTCTACGTGTCCCTGGGGGTGCCATCGCTGTCCCTGGGGTGCCCTGGCTGTCCCCTAGCTGTCCCTGAGGACGCCCTGTCTGTCCTCTAGGTGTCCCTGGGTGTGCCCTGCCTGTCCCCTAGGTGTCCCTGGGGGTGCCCTGGGTGTCCCTGGGGGTGCACAGTGTGTCCCTGGGCTTCCTTGGCTGTCCCGTACGTGTCCCTGGGGGTGCCCTGGAGGTCCCCCAGGTGTCCCTGGGGGTGCCCTGTGTGTCCCTGTGGGTGCCCTGGCTGTCCCTACGTGTCCCTGGGGTGCCCTGGGTGTCCCTGGGGTGCCCTGGGGCGCCCTGCCTGTCCCCTAGGTGTCCCTGGGGGTGCCCTCGCTATCCCTAGGCTGCCCTGGCTGTCCCCTAGGTGTCCCTGGGGGTGCCCTGCTTGTCCCCTAGATGTCCTTGGGGGTGCCCTGGCTGTCCCTAGGGTGCCCTGGCTGTGCCCTAGGTGTCCCTGGGTGTGCCCTGGGTGTCCCTGGGGGTGCACAGGGTGTCCCTGGGGTTCCCTGGCTGTCCCCTAGGTTTCCTTGGGGGTGCCCTGGGTGTTCCTGGGGGTGCACAGGGTGTCCCTGGGGTTCCCTGGCTGTCCCCTAGGTGTCCATGGGGGGGGGCCTGGCTGTCCCTGTGGGAGCCATGGCTGTCCCCTTGGTGTCCCTGGGGGTGCCCAGGCTGTCCCCTAGGTGTCCCTGGGGGTGCCCTCGGTGTCCCTGGGGGTGCCCTGCCTGTCCCCTAGGTGTCCTTGGGGGTGCCCTGGCTGTCCCTAGGGTGCCCTGGCTGTGCCCTAGGTGTCCCTGGGGGTGCCCTGGGTGTCCCTGGGGGTGCCCCTGGCTGTCCCCTAGGTGTCCTTGGGGGTGCCCTGGGTGTTCATGGGGGGGCCCTGGCTGTCCCCTAGGTGTCCCTGGGGGTGCCCTGGCTGTTTCTGGGGCGCCCTGTGGGTGCCCTGGGTGTCCCTGGGAGTGCACAGGGTGTCCCTGGGGTGCCCCGGCTGTCCCCTTGGTGTCCGTGGGGGTGCCCTGGGTGTCCCTGGGGGTGCCCCTGGCTGTCCCCTCGGTGTCCCTGGGAGTGCCCTGGCTGTCCATAGGGTGCCCTGGCTGTCCCCTGGGTGTCCCTGGGGTACCCTGGCTGTCCCCAAGGTGTCCCTGTGGGTGCCCAGAGTGTCCCTGAGAGTGCCCTGGCTATCCCCTAAATGTCCCTTGGGGTGCCCTGGCTATCCCCTAGGTGTCCCTGGGGGTGCCCTGCCTGTCCCTGGGGTGCCCTGGCAGTCCCATAGGTGTCCCTGGGGGGGCCCTGGCTGTCCCCTAGGTGTCCCTGGGGGTGTCCTAGGTATCCCTGGGGGTGCCCTGGGTGTCCCTGGGGTGCCCTGGCTGTCCCCAGGGTCTCCCTGTGGGTGCCCAGAGTGTCCCTGGGAGTGCCCTGGCTGTCACCTAGGGGTCTCTGGGAGTGCCCTGGCTGTCCTGTCAGTTTCCCTGGGGGTGCCCTGCCTGTCCCCTTGGTGTCCCTGGGGTTGTCCTGGGTGTCCCTGGAGTGCCCTGGCTGACCCCTAAATGTCCCTGGGGGTGCCCTGGCTGTCCCCTAGGTGTCCCTGGGGGTGTCCTGCCTTCCCCTAGGTGTCCCTGGGGGTGCCCTAGGTGTCCGTGGGGGTGCCCGGGGCATCCCTGGGGTGCCCTGGCTGTCCCCAAGGTGTCCCTGTGGGTGCCCAGAGTGTCCCTGCGAGTGCCCTGGCTGTCCCCTAGAGGTCTCTGGGGTTGCCCTGGCTGTCCCGTCAGTGTCCCTGGGGGTGCCCTGCCTGTCCCCTAGGTGTCCCTGGGGGTGCCCTGCCTGTCCCCTAGGCGTCCCTGGGGGTTCCCTGGGTGTCCCTGGGGGTGCCCTGGCTGTCCCCTAGGTGTCCCTGGGGGTGCCCTGGGTGTCCCTGGGGTGCCCTGGCTGTCCCCTAGGTGTCCCTGGGGGTGTCCTAGGTGTCCCTGGGGGTGCCCTGGGTGTCACTGGGGTGCCCTGGCTGTCCCCAAGGTCTCCCTGTGGGTGCCCAGAGTGTCCCTGGGAGTGCCCTGGCTGTCCCCTAGGGGTCTCTGGGGGTGCCCTGGCTGTCCCGTCAGTGTCCCTGGGGGTGCCCTGCCTGTCCCCTTGGTGTCCCTGGGGGTGTTCTGGGTGTCCCTGGGGGTGCCCAGGATGTCCCTGGGGTTCCCTGGCTGTCCCGTATGTGTCCCTGGAGGTCTCCTACATGTCCCTGGGGGTGCCCTCGCTGTCCCTGGGGTGCCCTTGCTGTCCCCTATGCGGCCCTGGGGTTGCCCTGGGTGTCCCCGGGGGTGCCCTCGCTTTCCCCTAGGTGTCACTGGGGGTGCCCTGGGTGTCCCCTCGGTGTACCTGGGGGTGCCCTGGCTGTCTTTAGGGTGCCCTGGCTGTCCCCTAGGTGTCCCTGGGGGTGCCCTAGGTGTCCCTGGGGGTGCCCTGGCTGTCCCTAGTGTGCCCTGGCTGTCCCCTAGGTGTCCCTGGGGGTGCCCTGGGTGTCCCTGGGGTACCCTGGCTGTCCCCAAGGTGTCCCTGTGGGTGCCCAGAGTGTCCCTGAGAGTGCCCTGGCTATCCCCTAAATGTCCCTTGGGGTGCCCTGGCTATCCCCTAGGTGTCCCTGGGGGTGCCCTGCCTGTCCCTAAGGTGCCCTTGCTGTCCCCTAGGTGTCCCTGGGGGGGCCCTGGCTGTCCCCTAGGTGTCCCTGGGGGTGTCCTAGGTGTCCCTGGGGGTGCCCTGGGTGTCCCTGGGGTGCCCTGGCTGTCCCCAGGGTCTCCCTGTGGGTGCCCAGAGTGTCCCTGGGAGTGCCCTGGCTGTCCCCTAGGGGTCTCTGGGGGTGCCCTGGCTGTCCTGTCAGTGTCCCTGGGGGTGCCCTGCCTGTCCCCTTGGTGTCCCTGGGGGTGTCCTGGGTGTCCCTGGAGTTCCCTGGCTGTCCCCTAGGTGTCCCTGGGGGTGCCCTGGGTGTCTCTGGGGGTGCCCTGGCTGTCCCCTAGGTGTCCCTGGGGGTGCCCTGGGTGTCCTTTGGGTGCCCTGGCTGTGCCCTCAGTGACTCTGAGGGTGCCCTAGGTGTCCATGGAGGTGCCCTGGGTGTCCCTGGGCTGCCCTGGCTGTCCCCTAGGTGTCCCTGGGGGTGCCCTACGTGTCCCTGGGGGTGCACAGGGTGTCACTGGGGTTCCCTGGCTGTCCCGTACGTGTCCCTGGGGGTGCCCTGCCTGTCCCCTAGGTGTCCCTGGGGCTGCCCTGGGTGTCCCTGGGGTGCCCTGGCTGTCCCCTAGGTGTCCCTGGGGTGCCCAAGGTGTCCCTGGGGGTGCCCTGGCTGTCCCTAGGGTGCCCTGGCTGTCCCCTAGGTGTCCCTGGGGGTGCCCTGGCTGTCCCCTTGGTGTCCCTGGGGGTGCCCTGGGTGTCCCCAAGGTGTTCTTGGGGGTGCCCAGAGTGTCCCTGGGAGTGCCCTGGCTGTCCCCTAGGGGTCTCTGGGGGTGCCCTGGCTGTCCCCTAGGTGTCCCTGGGGGTGCCCTGGGTGTCCCTAGGGTGCCCTGGCTATTCACTAGGTGGCCCTGGGGGTGCCCTGGCTATCCCTAGGGTGCCCTTTCTGTCCCCTACGTGTCCCTGGGGGTGCCCTGGCTGTCTCTAGGGTGCCCTGGCTGTCCCCTAGGTGTCCCGGGAGTGCCCTCGGTGTCCATGGGGGTGCCCTGGGTGTCCCTGGGCTTCCCTGGCTGTCCCGTAGGTGTCCCTGGGGGTGCCCTGGGTGTCCCTGGGGGTGCACAGGGTGTCACTGGTGTTCCCTGGCTGTCCCGTACGTGTCCTTGGGGTTCCCTGGAGGTCCCCTAGGTGTCCCTGGGGGTGCCCAGGGTGTCCCTGGGGGTGCCCTGGCTGTCCCCTAGGTGTCCCTGGGTGTGCCATGGGTGTCCCTGGGGGGGCCCTGGCTGTTCCCTAGGTGTCCCTGGGTGTGCCCTGGGTGTCCCTGGGGGTGCACAGGGTGTCCCTGGGGTTCCCTGGCTGTCCCCTAGGTGTCCCTGGGGGTGCCCTGGGTGTCCCTGGGGGGGCCCTGGCTGTCCCCTAGGTGTCCCTGGGCGTGCATTAGGTGTCCCTGGGGGTGCCCAGGGTGTCCCTGGGGTTCCCTGGCTGTCCCCTAGGTGTCCCTGGGGGGGCCCTGGTGTCCCTGGAGTTCCCTGGCTGTCCCCTAGGTGTCCCTGGGGGTGCCCTGGGTGTCTCTGGGGGTGCCCTGGCTGTCCCCTAGGTGTCCCTGGGGGTGCCCTGGGTGTCCTTTGGGTGCCCTGGCTGTGCCCTCAGTGACTCTGAGGGTGCCCTAGGTGTCCATGGAGGTGCCCTGGGTGTCCCTGGGCTGCCCTGGCTGTCCCCTAGGTGTCCCTGGGGGTGCCCTACGTGTCCCTGGGGGTGCACAGGGTGTCACTGGGGTTCCCTGGCTGTCCCGTACGTGTCCCTGGGGGTGCCCTGCCTGTCCCCTAGGTGTCCCTGGGGCTGCCCTGGGTGTCCCTGGGGTGCCCTGGCTGTCCCCTAGGTGTCCCTGGGGTGCCCAAGGTGTCCCTGGGGGTGCCCTGGCTGTCCCTAGGGTGCCCTGGCTGTCCCCTAGGTGTCCCTGGGGGTGCCCTGGCTGTCCCCTTGGTGTCCCTGGGGGTGCCCTGGGTTTCCCCAAGGTGTTCTTGGGGGTGCCCAGAGTGTCCCTGGGAGTGCCCTGGCTGTCCCCTAGGGGTCTCTGGGGGTGCCCTGGCTGTCCCCTAGGTGTCCCTGGGGGTGCCCTGGGTGTCCCTAGGGTGCCCTGGCTATTCACTAGGTGGCCCTGGGGGTGCCCTGGCTATCCCTAGGGTGCCCTTTCTGTCCCCTACGTGTCCCTGGGGGTGCCCTGGCTGTCTCTAGGGTGCCCTGGCTGTCCCCTAGGTGTCCCGGGAGTGCCCTCGGTGTCCATGGGGGTGCCCTGGGTGTCCCTGGGCTTCCCTGGCTGTCCCGTAGGTGTCCCTGGGGGTGCCCTGGGTGTCCCTGGGGGTGCACAGGGTGTCACTGGTGTTCCCTGGCTGTCCCGTACGTGTCCTTGGGGTTCCCTGGAGGTCCCCTAGGTGTCCCTGGGGGTGCCCAGGGTGTCCCTGGGGGTGCCCTGGCTGTCCCCTAGGTGTCCCTGGGTGTGCCATGGGTGTCCCTGGGGGGGCCCTGGCTGTTCCCTAGGTGTCCCTGGGTGTGCCCTGGGTGTCCCTGGGGGTGCACAGGGTGTCCCTGGGGTTCCCTGGCTGTCCCCTAGGTGTCCCTGGGGGTGCCCTGGGTGTCCCTGGGGGGGCCCTGGCTGTCCCCTAGGTGTCCCTGGGCGTGCATTAGGTGTCCCTGGGGGTGCCCAGGGTGTCCCTGGGGTTCCCTGGCTGTCCCCTAGGTGTCCCTGGGGGGGCCCTGGTGTCCCTGGGTTGCCCTGGCTGTCCCCTAGGTGTCCCTGCCTCGCTCGTATCCTCGACTCCGCCTCCGGCGCCATGGTGACTCCCCTCCCAGTCTGGACCAGTGTGGCCTCACCCCCTCCCCTGGGGCCATCCGACCCATCCCAGTATAGACCAGTAAGGCACCGAGTGGCCACCATGGACCCCCACACGCCTGCCAGTTCATCCCAGTTCATCCCAGTCCACTCTTCGTCCATCCCAGGTTTCTCTGGTCACCCTCCCAGTGCTCTCGGTCCATCCCAGTCCCGCAGGTGTTGGTGCTTGGGGCTTGATGAGCTGATGCCTGTCAACGTGGAGCGGCTCAAACGGGACCTCCAGGGTGAGGGGGGCGCGGATTTGGGGGGATCCTGGGGGTCCTGAGTTGTCGTGGAGAGGGTTTTTGGGTTGATGGGGGGTCTGGGGGGAGTCCTGGGGGCTGCTTTGGGTGCTTTGGGGGGTATTCGGGAGGTTTGGGCGGCCCATTTGAGGCATCAAAGAACCTGAGGAGGGTTTTGATAGCTCCTGGAGGTGGAGGGGGCCGTGGGGGTGAGCTGGCTGTCCCAGGGGGTTCCTGGCTGTCCCTCGATGTCCCTGGGGTGCCCTGGCTGTCACTTAGGTGTCCCTCGGGGTGCCCTGGCTGTCCCTAGGGTGCCCTGGCTGTCCCCTCGGTGTCCCTGGGGGTGCCCTGCCTGTCCCCTAGGTGTCCTTGGGGATGCCCTGGTTGTCCCTAGGGTGCCCTGGCTGTGCCCTAGGTGTCGCTGGGTGTGCCCTGGGTGTCCCTGGGGGTGCACAGGGTGTCCCTGGGGTGCCCTGGCTGTCCCCTAGGTGTCCCTGGGGGTGCCCCGGCTGTCCCCTAGGTGTCCCTGAGGGTGTCCTGAGTGTCCCTGGGGGTGCCCTGGCTTTCCCCTAAGTGTCCTAGCGGGTACCCTGGCTGTCCCTAGGGTGCCCTGGCTGTCCCTTAGGTGTCCCTGAGTGTGCCCTGGGTGTCTCTGGGGAGCCCTGGCTGTCCCCTAGGTGACCCTGGGGGGGCCCTGTCTGTCCCTGGGGTGCCCTGTCTGTCCCCTAGGTGTCCCTAAGGGGGCCCTGGCTGTCCCCTAGGTGTCCCTGGGGGTTCCCTGGCTGTCCCTTAGGTGTCCCTGGGTGTGCCCTGGGTGTCTCTGGGGAGCCCTGGCTGTCCCCTAGGTGTCCCTGGGGGGGCCCTGGCTGTCCCTGGGGGAGCCATGGCTGTCCCTGGGGGTGCCCTGGCTGTCCCCTACGTGTCCCTGGGGGTGCCCTGGGTGTCCCTGGGGTGCCCTGTCTGTCCCCAGGTGTCCCTGAGGGGGCCCTGGCTGTCTCCTAGGTGTCCCTGGGGTGCCCTGGCTGTCTCGTCAGTCTCCCTGGGGGCACCCTGGGTGTCCCTGGGCGTGCACAGGGTGTCCCTGGGGTGCCCTGGCTGTCCCCTAGGTGTCCCTGGGGGTGCCCCGGCTGTCACCTAGGTGTCCCTGGGGGTGCCCTGGGTGTCCCTGGGGGTGCCCTGGCTGTCCATAGGGTGCCTTGGCTGTCCCCTAGGTGTCCCTGGGGTGCCCTGGCTGTCCTCTAGGTGTCCCTGGGGGTGCCCTGCCTGTCCCCTAAGTGTCCTAGGGGGTGCCCTGGCTGTCCCTAGGGTGTCCTGGCTGTGCCCTCGGTGTCTCTGGGGGTGCCCTGGCTGTCCCTAGGGTGCCCTGGCTGTCCCTTAGGTGTCCCTGGGTGTGCCCTGGGTGTCTCTGGGGAGCCCTGGCTGTCCCCTAGGTGTCCCTGGGGGGGCCCTGGCTGTCCCCTAGGTGTCCCTGGGGGTGCCCTGGCTGTCCCAGGAGTGCCCTGGCTGTCCCCTACGTGTCCCTGGGGGTGCCCCGGCTGTCCCCTAGGTTTCCCTGGGGGTGCCCTGGCTGACCCTGGAAGTGCCCTGGCTGCTCCTGTGGGTACCCTGGCTGTCCCCTAGGTGTCCCTGGGGTGCCCATCCTGTCCTCTAGGTGTCCCTGGGGGTGCCCTGGCTGTCCCCTAGGTGTCCCTGGGGGGGCCCTGGCTGTCCCCTAGGTGTCCCTGGGGGTGCTCTGGCTGTCCCTGGGGGAGCCATGGCTGTCCCCTAGGTGTCCCTGGGGGGGCCCTGCCTGTCCCCTAAGTGTCCCTGGGGGTGCCCTCGCTATCCCTAGGCTGCCCTGGCTGTCCCCTAGGTGTCCCTGGGGGTGCCCTGCTTGTCCCCTAGATGTCCTTCGGGGTGCCCTGGCTGTCCCTAGGGTGCCCTGGCTGTGCCCTAGGTGTCCCTGGGTGTGCCCTGGGTGTCCCTGGGGGTGCACAGGGTGTCCCTGGGGTTCCCTGGCTGTCCCCTAGGTTTCCTTGGGGGTGCCCTGGGTGTTCCTGGGGGTGCACAGGGTGTCCCTGGGGTTCCCTGTCTGTCCCCTAGGTGTCCATGGGGGGGGCCTGGCTGTCCCTGTGGGAGCCATGGCTGTCCCCTTGGTGTCCCTGGGGGTGCCCAGGCTGTCCCCTAGGTGTCCCTGGGGGTGCCCTCGGTGTCCCTGGGGGTGCCCTGCCTGTCCCCTTGGTGTCCTTGGGGGTGCCCTGGCTGTCCCTAGGGTGCCCTGGCTGTGCCCTAGGTGTCCCTGGGGGTGCCCTGGGTGTCCCTGGGGGTGCCCCTGGCTGTCCCCTAGGTGTCCTTGGGGGTGCCCTGGGTGTTCCTGGGGGCGCACAGGGTGTCCCTGGGGTTCCCTGGCTGTCCCCTAGGTGTCCCTGGGGGGGCCCTGGCTGTCCCCTAGGTGTCCCTGGGGGTGCCCTGGGTGTCCCTGGGGTGCCCTGGCTGTCCCCTAGGTGTCCCTGGGGGTGTCCTAGGTGTCCCTGGGGGTGCCCTGGGTGTCACTGGGGTGCCCTGGCTGTCCCCAAGGTCTCCCTGTGGGTGCCCAGAGTGTCCCTGGGAGTGCCCTGGCTGTCCCCTAGGGGTCTCTGGGGGTGCCCTGGCTGTCCCGTCAGTGTCCCTGGGGGTGCCCTGCCTGTCCCCTTGGTGTCCCTGGGGGTGTCCTGGGTGTCCCTGGGGGTGCCCAGGGTGTCCCTGGGGTTCCCTGGCTGTCCCGTATGTGTCCCTGGAGGTCTCCTACGTGTCCCTGGGGGTGCCCTCGCTTTCCCTGGGGTGCCCTTGCTGTCCCCTATGCGGCCCTGGGGTTGCCCTGGGTGTCCCCGGGGGTGCCCTCGCTTTCCCCTAGGTGTCACTGGGGGTGCCCTGGGTGTCCCCTCGGTGTCCCTGGGGGTGCCCTGGCTGTCTTTAGGGTGCCCTGGCTGTCCCCTAGGTGTCCCTGGGGGTGCCCTAGGTGTCCCTGGGGGTGCCCTGGCTGTCCCTAGTGTGCCCTGGCTGTCCCCTAGGTGTCCCTGGGGGTGCCCTGGGTGTCCCTGGGGTACCCTGGCTGTCCCCAAGGTGTCCCTGTGGGTGCCCAGAGTGTCCCTGAGAGTGCCCTGGCTATCCCCTAAATGTCCCTTGGGGTGCCCTGGCTATCCCCTAGGTGTCCCTGGGGGTGCCCTGCCTGTCCCTGGGGTGCCCTGGCTGTCCCCTAGGTGTCCCTGGGGGGGCCCTGGCTGTCCCCTAGGTGTCCCTGGGGGTGTCCTAGGTGTCCCTGGGGGTGCCCTGGGTGTCCCTGGGGTGCCCTGGCTGTCCCCAGGGTCTCCCTGTGGGTGCCCAGAGTGTCCCTGGGAGTGCCCTGGCTGTCCCCTAGGGGTCTCTGGGGGTGCCCTGGCTGTCCTGTCAGTGTCCCTGGGGGTGCCCTGCCTGTCCCCTTGGTGTCCCTGGGGGTGTCCTGGGTGTCCCTGGAGTGCCCTGGCTGACCCCTAAATGTCCCTGGGGGTGCCCTGGCTCTCCCCTAGGTGTCCCTGTGGGTGCCCCGGGTGTCCCTGGGGTGCCCTGGCTTTCCCCTAGGTGTCCTAGGGGGTGCCCTGGCTGTGCCCTCGGTGTCTCTAGGGGTGCCCTGGCTGTCCCTAGGGTGCCCTGGCTGTCCCTTAGGCGTCCCTGGGTGTGCCCTGGGTGTCCCTGGAGTGCCCTGGCTGACCCCTAAATGTCCCTGGGGGTGTCCTGCCTTCCCCTAGGTGTTTCTGGGGGTGCCCTAGGTGTCCCTGGGGGTGCCCTGGCTGTCCCCTAGGTGTCCCTGGGGGTGCCCTGGGTGTCCTTTGGGTGCCCTGGCTGTGCCCTCAGTGACTCTGAGGGTGCCCTAGGTGTCCATGGAGGTGCCCTGGGTGTCCGTGGGCTGCCCTGGCTGTCCCCTAGGTGTCCCTGGGGGTGCCCTACGTGTCCCTGGGGGTGCACAGGGTGTCACTGGGGTTCCCTGGCTGTCCCGTACGTGTCCCTGGGGGTGCCCTGCCTGTCCCCTAGGTGTCCCTGGGGCTGCCCTGGGTGTCCCTGGGGTGCCCTGGCTGTCCCCTAGGTGTCCCTGGGCTGCCCAAGGTGTCCCTGGGGGTGCCCTGGCTGTCCTTAGGGTGCCATGGCTGTCCCCTAGGTGTCCCTGGGGGTGCCCTGGCTGTCCCCTAGGTGTCCCTGGGGGTGCCCTGGGTGTCCCCAAGGTGTCCTTGGGGGTGCCCAGAGTGTCCCTGGGAGTGCCCTGGCTGTCCCCTAGGGGTCTCTGGGGGTGCCCTGGCTGTCCCCTAGGTGTCCCTGGGGGTACCCTGGGTGTCCCTAGGGTGCCCTGGCTATTCCCTAGGTGGCCCTGGGGGTGCCCTGGCTATCCCTAGGGTGCCCTGTCTGTCCCCTTGGTGTCCCTGGGGGTGCCCTGGAGGTCCCCTACAAGGCGCTGAGGGTGCCCTTTCTGTCCCCTACGTGTCCCTGGGGGTGCCCTGGCTGTCTCTAGGGTGCCCTGGCTGTCCCCTAGGTGTCCCTGGAGTGCCCTAGGTGTCCATGGGAGTGCCCTGGGTGTCCCTGGGGTTCCCTGGCTGTCCCGTAGGTGTCCCTGGGGGTGCCCTGGGTGTCCCTGGGGGTGCACAGGGTGTCACTGGTGTTCCCTGGCTGTCCCGTACGTGTCCTTGGGGTTCCCTGGAGGTCCCCTAGGTGTCCCTGGGGGTGCCCAGGGTGTCCCTGGGGGTGCCCTGGCTGTCCCCTAGGTGTCCCTGGGTGTGCCCTGGGTGTCCCTGGGGGGGCCCTGGCTGTCCCCTAGGTGTCCCTGGGGGGGCCCTGGCTGTTCCCTAGGTGTCCCTGGGTGTGCCCTGGGTGTCTCTGGGGGTGCCCTGGGTGTCCCTGGGGTTCCCTGGCTGTCCCCTAGGTGTCCCTGGGGGTGCCCTGGGTGTCCCTGGGGGGGGCCTGGCTGTCCCCTAGGTGTCCCTGGGCGTGCATTAGGTGTCCCTGGGGGTGCCCAGGGTGTCCCTGGGGTTCCCTGGCTGTCCCCTAGGTGTCCCTGGGGGGGCCCTGGTGTCCCTGGGTTGCCCTGGCTGTCTCCTAGGTGTCCCTGCCTCGCTCGTATCCTCGACTCCGCCTCCGGCGCCATGGTGACTCCCCTCCCAGTCTGGACCAGTGTGGCCTCACCCCCTCCCCTGGGGCCATCCGACCCATCCCAGTATAGACCAGTAAGGCACCGAGTGGCCACCATGGACCCCCACACGCCTGCCAGTTCATCCCAGTTCATCCCAGTCCACTCTTCGTCCATCCCAGGTTTCTCTGGTCACCCTCCCAGTGCTCTCGGTCCATCCCAGTCCCGCAGGTGTTGGTGCTTGGGGCTTGATGAGCTGATGCCTGTCAACGTGGAGCGCCTCAAACGAGACCTCAGGGTGAGGGGGGCGCGGATTTGGGGGGATCCTGGGGGTCCTGAGTTGTCGTGGAGAGGGTTTTTGGGTTGTGGGGGGTCTGGGGGGAGTCCTGGGGGCTGCTTTGGGTGCTTTGGGGGGTATTCGGGAGGTTTGGGCGGCCCATTTGAGGCATCAAAGAACCTGAGGAGGGTTTTGATAGCTCCTGGAGGTGGAGGGGGCCGTGGGGGTGAGCTGGCTGTCCCAGGGGGTTCCTGGCTGTCCCTCGATGTCCCTGGGGTGCCCTGGCTGTCATTTAGGTGTCCCTCAGGGTGCCCTGGCTGTCCCTAGGGTGCCCTGGCTGTCCCCTAGGTGTCCCTGGGGTGCCCTGACTGTCCCTAGGTGTCCCTGGGGGTGCCCTGGGTGTCCCTGGGGTGCCCTGACTGTCCCCTAGGTGTCCCTGGGGGGGCCCTGGCTGTCTCCTAGGTGCCCCTGGAAGTGCCCTGGCTGCTCCTGTGGGTGCCCTGGCTGTCCCCTAGGTGTCCCTAGGGTGCCCTGCCTGTCCTCTAGGTGTCCCTGGGGGTGCCCTGGCTGTCCCCTCGGTGTCCCGGGGGGTGCCCTGCCTGTCCCCTAGGTGTCCTTGGGGGTGCCTTGGCTGTCCCTAGGGTGCCCTGGCTGTGCCCTAGGTGTCGCTGGGTGTGCCCTGGGTGTCCCTGGGGGTGCACAGGGTGTCCCTGGGTTGCCCTGGCTGTCCCCTAGGTGTCCCTGGGAGTGCCCCGGCTGTCCCCTAGGGGTCCCTGGTGGTGCCCTGAGTGTCCCTGGGGGTGCCCTGGCTGTCCCCTAAGTGTCCTAGGGGGTACCCTGGCTGTCCCGAGGGTGCCCTGGCTGTCCCATAGGTGTCCATGGGGGTGCCCTGCCTGTCCCTTAGGTGTCCCTGGGGGGCTCCTGGCTGTCTCTGGGTTTCCCTGACTGTCCCCTAGGTGTCCCTGAGGGGGCCCTGGCTGTCCCATAGGTGACCCTGGGTGTGCCCTGGGTGTCCCTGGGGGTGCACGGGGTGTCCCTGGGGTTCCCTGGCTGTCCCGTACGTGTCCCTGGGGGTGCCCTGGAGGTCCCCTAGGCGTCCCTGGGGGTGCCCTGGGTGTCCCTGGGGTGCCCTGGCTGTCCCCTAGGTGTTCCTGGGGGGGCCCTGGCTGTCTCCTAGGTGTCCCTGGGGGTGCCCTGGCTGTCCCTGTGGGTGCTCTGGCTGTCCCCTTCGTGTCCCTGGGGTGCCCTGGGTGTCCCTGTGGTGCCCTGGTGTGCCCTGGCTGTCCCCTAGGTATCCATGGGGGGGCCCTGGCTGTCCCTGGGGGAGCCATGGCTGTCCCTGGGGGTGCCCTGCCTGTCCCCTAGGTGTCCCTGGGAGGGTCCTGGCTGTCTCTGGGGTTCCCTGGCTGTCCCCTAGGTGTCCCTGGGGGTGCCCTGGCTGTCTCTGGGGTGCCCTGGGGGTGCCCTGGGTGTCCCTGGAGATGCACAGGGTGTCCCTGGGGTGCCCTGGAGGTCCCCTAGGTGTCCCTGGGGGTGCCCTGGGTGTCCCTGGGCTGCCCTGGCTGTCCCCTAGGTGTCCCTGGGGGTGCCCCGGTTGTCCCCTAGGTGTCCCTGGGGGTGCCCTGGGTGTCCCTGGGGGTGCACAGGGTGTCCCTGGGGTTCACTGGCTGTCCCCTAGGTGTCCCTGGGGGGGCCATGGCTGTCCCCTAGGTGTCCCTGGGGGTGCCCTGGCTGTCCCTGGGGGTGCACAGGGTGTCCCTGGGGTTCCCTGGCTGTCCCGTACGTGTCCCTGGCAGTGCCCTGGAGGTCCCCTAGGCTTCCCTGGGGGGGCCATGGATGTCTCCTAGGTGTCCTTGGGGGTGCCCTGGCTGTCCCCTAGGTGTCCCTGGGGGTGCCCTGGCTGTCTCCTAGGTGTCCCTGGGGCTGCTCTGGCTGTCCCTGGGGGAGCCATGGCTGTCCCCTAGGTGTCCCTGGGAGGGCCCTGGCTGTCCCCTAGGTGTCCCTGGGGGTGCCCTGGGTGTCCCTGGGGTGCCCTGACTGTCCCCTAGGTGTCCCTGGGGGGGGCCCTGGCTGTCTCTGGGGTGCCCTGGCTGTCCCCTACGTGTCCCTGAGGGTGCCCTGGCTGTCCCTGGAGTGCCCTGGCTGTCCCCTAGGTGTCCCTGGGGGTGCCCAGGCTGTCCCCTAGGTGTCCCTGGGGGTGCCCTGGGTGTCCCTGGAGTGCCCTGACTGTCCCCTAGGTGTCCCCGGGGGTGCCCTGCCTGTCCCCTAAGTGTCCTAGGGGGTGCTCTGGCTGTGCCCTCGGTGTCTCTGGGGGTGCCCTGGCTGTCCCTAGGGTGCCCTGGCTGTCCCTTAGGTGTCCCTGGGTGTGCCCTGGGTGTCTCTGGGGCGCCCTGGCTGTCCCCTAGGTGTCCCCGGCGGTGCCCTGAGTGTCCCTGGGGGTGCCCAGGGTGTCCCTGGGGTTCCCTGGCTGACCCAAGGTGTCCCTCGGGGTCCCTGGCTGTCCCCTAGGTGTCCCTGGCGGTGCCCTGGCTGTCTCTGGGGTGCCCTGGGGGTGGCCTGGGTGTCCCTGGGGGTGCACAGGGTGTCCCTGGGGTTCCCTGGCTGTCCCGTACGTGTCCCTGGAGGTGCCCTGGAGGTCCCCTTGGTGTCCCTGGGGGTGCCCTGGGTGTCCCTAGGGTGCCCTGGCTGTCCCCTAGGTGTCCCTGGGGGTGCCCTGGGTATCCCTGGGGGTGCCCTGGCTGTCCCTAGAGTGCCCTGGCTGTGCCCTAGGTGTCGCTGGGTGTGCCCTGGGGTGCCCCGGCTGTCCCCTAGGTGTCCCTGGGGGTGCCCTGAGTGTCCCTGGGGGTGCCCTGGCTGTCCCATATGTGTCCTAGGGGGTACCCTGGCTGTCCCTAGGGTGCCCTGGCTGTCCCTTAGGTGTCCCTGGGTGTGTCCTGGGTGTCTCTGGGGAGCCCTGTCTGTCCCCTAGGTGTCCATGGGGGGGCCCTGGCTGTCCCTGGGGGAGCCATGGCTGTCCCTGGGGGTGCCCTGCCTGTCCCCTAGGTGTCCCTGGGAGGGTCCTGGCTGTCTCTGGGGTTCTCTGGCTGTCCCCTAGGTGTCCCTGGGAGTGCCCTGGCTGTCTCTGGGGTGCCCTGGGGGTGCCCTGGGTGTCCCTGGAGATGCACAGGGTGTCCCTGGGGTGCCCTGGAGGTCCCCTAGGTGTCCCTGGGGGTGCCCCGGTTGTCCCCTAGGTGTCCCTGGGGGTGCCCTGGCTGTCCCTGGGGGTGCCCAGGCTGTCCCCTAGGTGTCCCTGGGATGCCCTGGCTGACTCGTCAGTGTCCCTGGGGGTGCCCTGGCTGTACCTGGGGGTGCCCCGGCTGTCCCCTAGGTGTCCCTGGGGTGCCCTGCCTGTCCACTAGGTGTCCCTGGGGGTGCCCTGGCTGTCCCCTCGGTGGCCCTGGGGTGCCCTGGCTGTCCCTAGGGTGCCCTGCAGTCCCTTAGGTGTCCCTGGGTGTGCCCTGGGTGTCTCTGGGGTGCCCTGCCTGTCCCCTAGGTGTCCCTGGGGGGTCCCTGGGGGTGCCCTGGGTGTCCCTGGGGGTGCACAGGGTGTCCCTGGGGTTCCCTGGCTGTCCCCTAGGTATCCCTGGGGGGGCCCAGGCTGTCCCCTAGGTGTCCCTGGGGGTGCCCTGGCTGTCCCTGGGGGTGCACAGGGTGTCCCTAGGGTTCCCTGGCTGTCCCGTACGTGTCCATGGGGGTGCCCTGGAGGTCCCCTAGGCTTCCCTGGGGGGGCCATGGATGTCTCCTAGGTGTCCCTGGGGGTGCCCCTGGCTGTCCCCTAGGTGTCCCTGGGGACGCCCTGGTCTGTCCTCTAGGTGTCTTTGGGGTGCCCTGCCTGTCCCCTAGGTGTCCCTGGGGGTGCCCTGGGTGTCCCTGTGGGTGCCCTGGCTGTCCCTACGTTGTCCCTGGGGTGCCCTGGGTGTCCCTGGGGTGCCCTGGGGTGCCCTGCCTGTCCCCTAGGTGTCCCTGGGGGTGCCCTCGCTGTCCCTAGGCTGCCCTGGCTGTGCCCTAGGTGTCCCTGGGTGTGCCCTGCTTGTCCCCTAGGTGTCCCTTGGGGGTGCCTTGCCTGTCCCTAGGGTGCCCTGGCTGTGCCCTAGGTGTCCCTGGGTGTGCCCTGGGTGTCCCTGGGGGTGCACAGGGTGTCCCTGGGGTTCCCTGGCTGTCCCCTAGGTGTCCCTGGGGGTGCCCTGGGTGTTCCTGGGGGTGCACAGGGTGTCCCTGGGGTTCCCTGGCTGTCTCCAAGGCGTCCCTGGGGTGGCCCTGGCTGTCTCTGGGGTGCCCTGGGGGTGCCCTGGGTGCCCCTGCGGGTGCACAGGGTGTCCCAGGGGTGCACTGGCTATCCCATAGGTGTCCCTGGGGGTGCCCCGGCTGTCCCCTAGGTGTCCCTCAGGGTGCCCTGGGTGTCCCTGGGGGTGCCCCTGGCTGTCCCCTAGGTGTCACTGGGAGTGCCCTGGCTGTCCATAGGGTGCCCTGGCTGTCCCCTGGGTGTCCCTGGGGTGCCCTGGCTGTCCTCTAGGTGTCCCCTGGGGGGTGCCCTGCCTGTCCCCTAAGTGTCCTAGGGGGGTGCCCTGGCTGTCCCTGGGGGTGCCCTGGCTGTGCCCTCGGCTGTCCCTGGGGGGTGGCCTGGCTGTCCCTGGAGTGCCCTGGCTGTCCCCCTAGGTGTCCCTGGGGGTGCCCCGGCTGTCCCCTAGGTGTCCCTGGGGATGCCCTGGCTGTCCCCTGGGGGTGCCCAGGGCTGTCCCCTAGGTGTCCCTGGGGTGTGCCCTGGGTGTCTCTGGGGAGCCCTGGCTGTCCCCTAGGTGTCCCTGGGGGTGCCCTGGGTGTCCCTGGGGGTGCACAGGGTGTCCCTGGGGTTCCCTGGCTGTCCCGTACGTGTCCCTGGGGGTGCCCTGGAGGTCCCCTAGGCGTCCCTGGGGGTGCCCTGGGTGTCCCTGGGGTGCCCTGGCTGTCTCCTAGCTGTCCCTGGGGGTGCCCTGGCTGTCTCCTAGGTGTCCCTGGGGGGTGCCCTGGCAGTCCCTGTGGGTGCCCTGGCTGTCCCCTATGTGTCCCTGGGGTGCCCTGGGTGTCCCTGGGGTGCCCTGGGGGTGCCCTGTCTGTCCCCTAGGTGTCCATGGGGTGGCCCTGGCTGTCCCCTAGGTGTCCCTGGGGGTGCTCTGGCTGTCCCTAGGGGAGCCATGGCTGTCCCCTTGGTGTCCCTGGGGGTGCCCAGGCTGTGCCCTAGGTGTCCCTGGGGGTGCCCTGGGTGTCCCTGGGGTTACCCTGGCTGTCCCTAGGGTGCCCTGGCTGTCCTCTCGGTGTGCCTGGGGGTGCCCTGCCTGTCCCCTAGGTGTCCTTGGGGGTGCCCTGGCTGTCCCTAGGGTGCCCTGGCTGTGCCCTAGGTGTCGCTGGGTGTGCCCTGGGTGTCCCTGGGGGTGCACAGGGTGTCCCTAGGGTGCCCTGGCTGTCCCTTAGCTGTCCCTGGGTGTGCCCTGGGTGTCTCTGGAGAGCCCTGGCTGTCCGCTAGGTGTCCCTGGGGGTTCCCTGGCTGTCCCTGGGGGAGCCATGGCTGTCCCTGGGGGTGCCCTGCCTGTCCCCTAGGTGTCCCTGGGGGGGTCCTGGCTGTCTCTGGGGTTCCCTGGCTGTCCCCTAGGTGTCCCTGGGGGTGCCCTGGCTGTCCCCTACGTGTCCCTGGGGGTGCCCTGGGTGTCCCTGGGGGTGCCCTGACTGTCCCTGGGGTGCCCTGGGGGGTGCCCTGGGTGGCCCTGGGCGTGCACAGGGGTGTCCCTGGGGTGCCCTGGAGGTCCCCTAGGTGTCCCTGGGGGTGCCCTGGGTGTCCCTGGGCTGCCCTGGCTGTCCCCTAGGTGTCCCTGGGGGTGCCCCGGTTGTCCCCTCGGTGTCCCTGGGGGTGCCCTGGGCGTCCCTGGGGGGTGCCCTGGCTGTCCCTAGGGTGCCCTGGCTGTCCCCTCGGTGTGCCTGGGGGTGCCCCGGCTGTCCCCTCGGTGTCCCTGGGGGTGCCCTGGGTGTCCCTGGGGGTGCCCTGGCTGTCCCTAGGGTGCCCTGGCTGTCCCCTCGCTGTGCCTGGGGGTGCCCTGCCTGTCCCCCTAGGTGTCCTTGGGGGTGCCCTGGCTGTCCCTAGGGTGCCCTGGCTGTGCCCTAGGTGTCGCTGGGTGTGCCCTGGGTGTCCCTGGGGCTGCACAGGGTGTCCCTGGGGTGCCCTGGCTGTCCCCTAGGTGTCCCTGGGGGTGCCCCCGGCTGTCCCCTAGGTGTCCCTGGGGGTGCCCTGGGGTGTCCCTGGAGTGCCCTGACTGTCCCCTAGGTGTCCCCGGGGGTGCCCTGCCTGTCCCCTAAGTGTCCTAGGGGGTGCTCTGGCTGTGCCCTCGGTGTCTCTGGGGGTGCCCTGGCTGTCCCTGGGGTGCCC
Source organism: Chamaea fasciata (assembly GCF_029207755.1). Classification (NCBI taxonomy): domain Eukaryota; kingdom Metazoa; phylum Chordata; class Aves; order Passeriformes; family Sylviidae; genus Chamaea; species Chamaea fasciata. The sequence goes on along the minus strand of NW_027094882.1, from coordinate 1,467 downwards.
TGACTGTCCCCTAGGTGTCCCTGGGGGGGGCCCTGGCTGTCTCTGGGGTGCCCTGGCTGTCCCCTACGTGTCCCTGAGGGTGCCCTGGCTGTCCCTGGAGTGCCCTGGCTGTCCCCTAGGTGTCCCTGGGGGTGCCCAGGCTGTCCCCTAGGTGTCCCTGGGGGTGCCCTGGGTGTCCCTGGAGTGCCCTGACTGTCCCCTAGGTGTCCCCGGGGGTGCCCTGCCTGTCCCCTAAGTGTCCTAGGGGGGTGCTCTGGCTGTGCCCTCGGTGTCTCTGGGGGTGCCCTGGCTGTCCCTAAGGTGCCCTGGCTGTCCCTTAGGTGTCCCTGGGTGTGCCCTGGGTGTCTCTGGGGCGCCCTGGCTGTCCCCTAGCTGTCCCCGGCGGTGCCCTGAGTGTCCCTGGGGGTGCCCAGGGTGTCCCTGGGGTTCCCTGGCTGACCCAAGGTGTCCCTCGGGGTCCCTGGCTGTCCCCTAGGTGTCCCTGGCGGTGCCCTGGCTGTCTCTGGGGGTGCCCTGGGGGTGGCCTGGGTGTCCCTGGGGGTGCACAGGGTGTCCCTGGGGTTCCCTGGCTGTCCCGTACGTGTCCCTGGAGGTGCCCCTGGAGGTCCCCTTGGTGTCCCCTGGGGGTGCCCTGGGTGTCCCTAGGGTGCCCTGGCTGTCCCCTAGGTGTCCCTGGGGGTGCCGCTGGGTATCCCTGGGGGTGCCCTGGCTGTCCCTAGGGTGCCCTGGCTGTGCCCTAGGTGTCGCTGGGTGTGCCCTGGGGTGCCCCGGCTGTCCCCTAGGTGTCCCTGGGGGTGCCCTGAGTGTCCCTGGGGGTGCCCTGGCTGTCCCATATGTGTCCTAGGGGGGTACCCTGGCTGTCCCTAGGGTGCCCTGGCTGTCCCTTAGGTGTCCCTGGGTGTGCCCTGGGTGTCTCTGGGGAGCCCTGTCTGTCCCCTAGGTGTCCATGGGGGGGGCCCTGGCTGTCCCCTGGGGGAGCCATGGCTGTCCCTGGGGGTGCCCTGCCTGTCCCCTAGGTGTCCCTGGGAGGGTCCTGGCTGTCTCTGGGGTTCTCTGGCTGTCCCCTAGGTGTCCCTGGGAGTGCCCTGGCTGTCTCTGGGGTGCCCTGGGGGTGCCCTGGGTGTCCCTGGAGATGCACAGGGTGTCCCTGGGGTGCCCTGGAGGTCCCCTAGGTGTCCCCTGGGGGTGCCCCCGGTTGTCCCCTAGGTGTCCCTGGGGTGCCCTGGCTGTCCCTGGGGGTGCCCAGGCTGTCCCCTAGGTGTCCCTGGGATGCCCTGGCTGTCTCGTCAGTGTCCCTGGGGGTGCCCTGGCTGTACCTGGGGGTGCCCCGGCTGTCCCCTAGGTGTCCCCTGGGGTGCCCTGCCTGTCCACTAGGTGTCCCTGGGGGTGCCCTGGCTGTCCCCTCGGTGGCCCTGGGGGTGCCCTGGCTGTCCCTAGGGTGCCCTGCAGTCCCTTAGGTGTCCCTGG
>NW_027094881.1:0-46858 GCF_029207755.1 Chamaea fasciata | reverse complement strand
TCTGTTTGCAGGGGAGGTGTAAATGATGGCTGTGTTACAGCTCTGTTCTTTGTCTTTATTTTTAGGTGGTGAAGCCGGATCTCAGCAGTCAAGCTGACGTGGGCGAGGTGAGCAGTGACGGGTGGACAGAAGCCGTTGCTATTGTTCAAGCCTCACTCGCTGGTGCAACTCTAAGCCTCCGTTCTTGTGCGTTTTAGGGAGTCCACTCGCAGGAGGCCGAGCTCCCCTCTCACCAACGGGACGACAGACCCGCGTCACCTCACCCGTGAGCCCTCCGGGAGCATTCCAGGAGTCTGTGATGGAGCCTTGATCTTCTCCTTGTGAAGGCCCCATCCAGGTAGGCTTGGATAACGGCCGAGGAGTTGAGGTGAGTCAGGGAGGAGAAGGAGGGAGGGTCCCCTCAAGTTCCAGCGCTGCCACGTCACCTTGTCTGCTCTTTACCCAGGCAGACCCTGCGACGCCGGCGTTGGCCTCTGAGCGCAGCTGAAGCGCGGGGCCGAGGACACAGGCAAGCTTAGGAGACAGTGAGTAGCAGAATTGTCGGGTTTTGGGTGATGGGCTGCTAAGATCACGCATTCATGTTTGGTTTTCTTTGTTGTAGCTGACTAAGAGACGACAGCCCGGCGACAGCAGGAATTTTCCTGAGGCAGAGGCGGCCTTCTTTGGACCTGGCAGGGATTTGCCTCCCTGGATGCCTGAGAGATAAGTGGAGGGCTGTGGCTCACAGAGGGGATGAAAGCAGGATGCCAGGGCAGGGATCACCGGGAGGGGTTTTTTAAGTCAGATTTGGAGTTGGGGGCACCAAGATGTGACCCCTTAGGCTACGTGAAGGGAAAGTCTCATTTTTCATGTCAGTGCTGAGGTGTGCAGGGCAGAGCAGTCCTGGTGTGTGTTTTGTCACTTGTCTCTTGTGCACTCTGTCTGTTTGGTGTCTTGTCTTTTCCTTTAGTCCTTTCAGGGGCCTGTCCAAACCCCTGGCATCAGTCTTAGCATTTCTGATCTCTGTGCTCCTCAGCCAGGTGCCTTTGTCTCAGCTGCTCGGACACTCATCAGAATCCATCTCTCTTCGCAAGCATCCAGTCCGATGCCTTTTCAGGTCTTGTTCTGAGCTGTACTGACAGCCGTGCACCGCCCTGATCCATTCCGGCGGGTTAGGTCTTGTGAGAATGCAAAGACAGGTGGAGGATTCTGACCGTAGGATTCTCGGGCATCCATCTCTGCGTCTCTTGGGATAAGTCATCCCGATGGCATCTTGTTCCTGCAGGGTTCTCTGAGCCTGGCCAGCTCACCTTCCATCTTACCTCGGTCATCTCATTCCGAGTTCTCTGGACCCTCAGGGTCATTCTTCTTGCCCAGAGTTTTCTGTCCCTGTTGCGTCCCCTCGTTTGTCCTGTGCTGTGTCACGGGTGTTGGTGTGTGTTTGGCCCGGAGCTGCTCTGCCTTGCTGCTCAGTCTGGGTGTAGGGGTACGAGGGTAATAGTCCTGGGGGCTTGAAATTTGTGATGTGGGGTGTGGTTAGACTGTAGAGGGTATTCCTAGATTGCCACAAGATGTGTGGAGCTGTCAAGGTATCCTGCAGCACTCTGACTTTTGTCCTGACTCTGTTTCAGATGCAGAGAGATGAAATCTGTGGCAGAGCCCCCCATCCTGGGTGAGGGGGCTCCCCTGAGAAGGTCAGTCCCTGTTTCTGTTTGCAGGGGAGGTGTAAATGATGGCTGTGTTACAGCTCTGTTCTTTGTCTTTATTTTTAGGTGGTGAAGCCGGATCTCAGCAGTCAAGCTGACGTGGGCGAGGTGAGCAGTGACGGGTGGACAGAAGCCGTTGCTATTGTTCAAGCCTCACTCGCTGGTGCAACTCTAAGCCTCCGTTCTTGTGCGTTTTAGGGAGTCCACTCGCAGGAGGCCGAGCTCCCCTCTCACCAACGGGACGACAGACCCGCGTCACCTCACCCGTGAGCCCTCCGGGAGCATTCCAGGAGTCTGTGATGGAGCCTTGATCTTCTCCTTGTGAAGGCCCCATCCAGGTAGGCTTGGATAACGGCCGAGGAGTTGAGGTGAGTCAGGGAGGAGAAGGAGGAGGAGGGAGGGTCCCCTCAAGTTCCAGCGCTGCCACGTCACCTTGTCTGCTCTTTACCCAGGCAGACCCTGCGACGCCGGCGTTGGCCTCTGAGCGCAGCTGAAGCGCGGGGCCGAGGACACAGGCAAGCTTAGGAGACGGTGAGTAGCAGAATTGTCGGGTTTTGGGTGATGGGCTGCTAAGATCACGCATTCATGTTTGGTTTTCTTTGTTGTAGCTGACTAAGAGACAACAGCCCGGCGACAGCAGGAGTTTCCCTGAGGGAGAGGCGGCCTTCTTTGGCACCCGGCGTGGATTCTCATCCCCAGACGTCCAAGAGATAAGTGGAGGGTTCAGAGCCACAGAGGGGATGAAAGTGGAGTGCTGGGTCAGGACTTGTCAGGAGGGGTTTTTGAGTCAGGTGTGGAGATAGGGATGTCCAAGATGTGCCAATTGAGAGTACAGGTGTACCAGCCCGACCCCACCCCTACCCCAGACCCGAAGGAGTAGCCCTAAAGACATGCCCGTTTCCCTGAGTGCAGGTACAGGCAGGAGCCCTTATGCAGGACAATGCCAGAAGGCCTGGCTGCGAGGTGCAGGGCTCTAAAGAAGTTGGGTTTAGAAGGGGGGAGGTGTAGCCACACACACAGAGGCTGAGGTAAAGGACTCAAGGACTAGAGGACACACGGTGAAACTCAGGGGAGCGGGCTAGGATACAAGTCAGAGTACAGGTGTAGCGGCCCTCACAGCACTGCTACCAGCACACTTCCCCTGAGAGCAGGTGCAGGCAGCAGCCCTAGTGCAGGAACACACCAGAAGCTCTGACCTGTGCAGACACAGTCAGGCTAGGGCCAGGCAGGAAGCGATAGTGGGGAGCAGGATCCAACAGGGCTGGGGATAACGGGGGTTTCCCGCCCCACCCACCCTGGGATTCCCTGTCTCTCCGCAGCCGGTGGAAGTGCTCCTGATTCCCTCTCGAGGCGGCGGTTGGTAAGGCTTCGTGCCTTTTGCCACCGCAAAGAGTTCGGCTCTGTCAGCCTCTGCCCTGTCTCAGGGCCACGTTTCTTAGGGTAGGCAGGGAACAACTGTGGATGTACCTGTCCTGCGTGCGGGACAGCTCTTGGGACCCTAACGGTGCAGAGCGTCCCCGGCTGCAAGGTCTAGGGCTCTGAAGAAGCAGGCTTCAGAAGGGGGGAGGTTACAGTGATACACACAGAGGCTGAGGTAAAGGACTCAAGGACTAGAGAACACACAGTGAAAATCAGGGGTACAGCCTAGGATACAAGTCAGAGTACAGGCATCCCGGCCCTCACAGCGCTGCTGCCAACACCGTTTCCCTGAGAGCAGGTGCCGGCAGCAATCCTAACGCAAGACAAGGCCAGAAGTCCTGAGAGGTGCAGGCAGTAGCCCTAAGCTAGGGCCAGGCAGGAAGTGACCGTGGTGGGGCAGAGTCCACAGGGTTGAGGTTCACCGGGGATGTCCACCCTGCGTTCCTGTCCTGCTCTAACCGGGGATGCTCACAGCCCTAATGGAGGCCACGGTGGGTGGGCTCGGTGCCAGTAACGCCTCTAAGGCTTTGGCGCTGCGAGCGTCGGCCTCCGAGCTCAGCTGAAGCACGCACGGGGCCCGAGGGCCCGGTCCTGCTTAAGAGACGGTGAGTAGCAGAGCTGCTGGGTTTTGGCTGATGTGCGGCTAAGATTATGCTTTGATATTTGGTTTTCTTTATCGTAGCTGACTAGGAGACAGCAGCCCAGTGACGGGAGGAATTTTTCTGAGGGAGAGGCGGCCTTCTTTGGGGCCCAGCGTGGATTCACCTCCCCAGACATTTGAGAGATAAGTGGAGGGCTTGGAGCCACAGAGGGGATGAAAGCGGGGTACCAGGGCAGGGGTCAGCGGGAGGGATTTTTTTGAGTCGGGTTTGGAGCTGGGGATGTCCCAGATGTGACCCCTTAGGCTACGTGAAGGAAAAGTCTCATTTTTCATGTCAGTGCTGAGGTGTGCAGGGCAGAGCAGTCCTGGTGTGTGTTGTGTCACTTGTCTGTTGTGCACTCTGTCTGTTTGGTGTCTTGTCTTTTCCTTTAGTCCTTTCAGGGGCCTGTCCAAACCCCTGGCATCAGTCTTAGCATTTCTGATCTCTGTGCTCCTCAGCCAGGTGCCTTTGTCTCAGCTGCTCGGACACTCATCAGAATCCATCTCTCTTCACAAGCATCCAGTCCGATGCCTTTTCAGGTCTTGTTCTGAGCTGTACTGACAGCCGTGCACCGCCCTGATCCATTCCGGCGGGTTAGGTCTTGTGAGAATGCAAAGACAGGTGGAGGATTCTGACCGTAGGATTCTCGGGCATCCATCTCTGCGTCTCTTGGGATAAGTCATCCCGATGGCATCTTGTTCCTGCAGGGTTCTCTGAGCCTGGCCAGCTCACCTTCCATCTTACCTCGGTCATCTCATTCCGAGTTCTCTGGACCCTCAGGGTCATTCTTCTTGCCCAGCGTTTTCTGTCCCTGTTGCGTCCCCTCGTTTGTCCTGTGCTGTGTCACGGGTGTTGGTGTGTGTTTGGCCCGGAGCTGCTCTGCCTTGCTGCTCAGTCTGGGTGTAGGGGTACGAGGGTAATAGTGCCGGGGGCTTGAAATTTGTGATGTGGGGTGTGGTTAGACTGTAGAGGGTATTCCTAGATTGCCACAAGATGTGTGGAGCTGTCAAGGTATCCTGCAGCACTCTGACTTTTGTCCTGACTCTGTTTCAGATGCAGAGAGATGAAATCTGTGGCAGAGCCCCCCATCCTGGGTGAGGGGCTCCCCTGAGAAGGTCAGTCCCTGTTTCTGTTTGCAGGGGAGGTGTAAATGATGGCTGTGTTACAGCTCTGTTCTTTGTCTTTATTTTTAGGTGGTGAAGCCGGATCTCAGCAGTCAAGCTGACGTGGGCGAGGTGAGCAGTGACGGGTGGACAGAAGCCGTTGCTATTGTTCAAGCCTCACTCGCTGGTGCAACTCTAAGCCTCCGTTCTTGTGCGTTTTAGGGAGTCCACTCGCAGGAGGCCGAGCTCCCCTCTCACCAACGGGACGACAGACCCGCGTCACCTCACCCGTGAGCCCTCCGGGAGCATTCCAGGAGTCTGTGATGGAGCCTTGATCTTCTCCTTGTGAAGGCCCCATCCAGGTAGGCTTGGATAACGGCCGAGGAGTTGAGGTGAGTCAGGGAGGAGAAGGAGGGAGGGTCCCCTCAAGTTCCAGCGCTGCCACGTCACCTTGTCTGCTCTTTACCCAGGCAGACCCTGCGACGCCGGCGTTGGCCTCTGAGCGCAGCTGAAGCGCGGGGCCGAGGACACAGGCAAGCTTAGGAGACAGTGAGTAGCAGAATTGTCGGGTTTTGGGTGATGGGCTGCTAAGATCACGCATTCATGTTTGGTTTTTTTTGTTGTAGCTGACTAAGAGACGACAGCCCGGCGACAGCAGGAATTTTCCTGAGGCAGAGGCGGCCTTCTTTGGACCTGGCAGGGATTTGCCTCCCTGGATGCCTGAGAGATAAGTGGAGGGCTGTGGCTCACAGAGGGGATGAAAGCAGGATGCCAGGGCAGGGATCACCGGGAGGGGTTTTTTAAGTCAGATTTGGAGTTGGGGGCACCAAGATGTGACCCCTTAGGCTACGTGAAGGGAAAGTCTCATTTTTCATGTCAGTGCTGAGGTGTGCAGGGCAGAGCAGTCCTGGTGTGTGTTGTGTCACTTGTCTGTTGTGCACTCTGTCTGTTTGGTGTCTTGTCTTTTCCTTTAGTCCTTTCAGGGGCCTGTCCAAACCCCTGGCATCAGTCTTAGCATTTCTGATCTCTGTGCTCCTCAGCCGGGTGCCTTTGTCTCAGCTGCTCGGACACTCATCAGAATCCATCTCTCTTCACAAGCATCCAGTCCGATGCCTTTTCAGGTCTTGTTCTGAGCTGTACTGACAGCCGTGCACCGCCCTGATCCATTCCGGCGGGTTAGGTCTTGTGAGAATGCAAAGACAGGTGGAGGATTCTGACCGTAGGATTCTCAGGCATCCATCTCTGCGTCTCTTGGGATAAGTCATCCCGATGGCATCTTGTTCCTGCAGGGTTCTCTGAGCCTGGCCAGCTCACCTTCCGTCTTACCTCGGTCATCTCATTCCGAGTTCTCTGGACCCTCAGGGTCATTCTTCTTGCCCAGAGTTTTCTGTCCCTGTTGCGTCCCCTCGTTTGTCCTGTGCTGTGTCACGGGTGTTGGTGTGTGTTTGGCCGGGAGCTGCTCTGCCTTGCTGCTCAGTCTGGGTGTAGGGGTACGAGGGTAATAGTGCCGGGGGCTTGAAATTTGTGATGTGGGGTGTGGTTAGACTGTAGAGGGTATTCCTAGATTGCCACAAGATGTCTGGAGCTGTCAAGGTATCCTGCAGCACTCTGACTGTTGTCCTGACTTTGTTTCAGATGCGGAGAGATGAAATGTGTGGCAGAGCCCCCCATCCTGGGTGAGAGGCTCCCCTGAGAAGATCGATCGCTATTCAAGGTGAGAGTCACACATTTCACATTTATTGGCACTCCAGTGCAGGCCACCTGCGTTTACAGCTTCAAACAGGTGAGTCCCTTGGTAACCCCCCTGGGCAGCAGCTGGAGCCTGCTCCGGGCTGGGCTGCGGGAGCAAACACTTGTGGCTGACACAGCTCCACACTGAGGGTACTTGGGAAAACACCTGCCTTGTCCTGGAATTTTTTTTTTTGAGCTTTTGACAAGGTTTTAATCATCACCTTGGTAAAAATAAATGGTAAGGACTGAAAACATGAGAGGCTGGCAGGTTATACGCACGAAAGACAACTTTTTTTTTCTTAAATATTTGTGCAGCCTATATCTTAATTTTGAGACTCTTTTTTGGTCAACTTTATTGTAAAAACCCCTTATTTTCAAGTTAGCTGCTTCAATAATGAATTTGTTTTACAAATAGCCGCTAATGTCCGAAGGTTAAAGCACTAACACCAACATCCCACCTCTTTTATTTTTGCAGCAAAATTTTATCTTTACTAAACTTGAAACTTGATGTTTTTGCGGGTAGTAAGTTAAAGAAGGTGTTTATCTGCCCATCACTGATAGTCAGGGTCATGAAGAAATTGCTCTAGTGTTCTAAAATAAATGCAGATTTTTAGGCCTCTCCCATTCTCTCTGACTAGCAACATGTGAATTGATTTTTGATCTCCTTTCTGTTGGTGTCTGTGGGTTTTAAGCTGCATGGAGAAGGTGTCTGTGGACATGGCACCCAGGGAATGGTGCTGGGAAGGGCAGGATGGAAAGGAGCTGCTCAGGAATCCAGAGCAGCAGTGGAGTGGGAGCTGGTGCTGCTGCCTCAGTCACACCCTCCTGGACAGTCTGTGCAGTGATAATATTCCTACTTTCCTTCCTGAACCTGGGGTTGGAGGAGAACACGAGTCTTGGCATTGATGGAAAGGGGAACTCGAGGGAAAAACTGCTGTTTGTGTCCTTAGAGAGCAGTGGGAAGAGCCTGGGAGAAATCCTGGCTGGCTGAGGGATCCTTGTGTCCCCTCGGGAATAAATCCCTGCGTCTCCTCAGCCCTGCTGGTTTGCAGTAGCGTTTGTACACCTTTCGCTGCAGCTGTGGTTCTTAATAACTGGAAGTCCAGGGATTCTGGGCGATTCCCATAAGTTCTCCTGTTTTGTAGGAGCTGCACGGTGAGGTCAGCATTCTGAGGGAGGCCCTGGCACAGCTGCCAAGGGCAAGGAACGTGGAGCATCCCGGGGCTTCTCCCGCCCGAGTTTCTCCCGGAGCGTGCTGCGTGTCGTGCCGGATGTTTAACCCGGGTTTGGGGTGTTCTCCTGCAGTCCCAGCTCTAACTGCTGCCCCCGAGCCCCGGCCTTGCTCTGTCCCAGCACTGAACCTGGCAGGTGGGTGTGCTTTTCCAGCCCTTGAATCCCACGGGCAATCCCAGATTCCCGGAGCTCCCCGAGGCACAGCCTGGCCTCCCTCCCTGGGAGCTGCACCTCAGTCTGCCTGGACCAAGGCCATCCTGTTTGAGACTTTATTCCTGTTGCTTTTCCTCTTGCAGGTAGTTGGCGAAAAGGAGAGAGCCAGTAGGAAGTGAAGCCACTGGAAGGCCTTATCCCAGTCCAAGGTTGGATGGGAGTAACTGGACCTGTTGAATTCCCACTTCCCTTTAAATCAGAGCAGAGGAAGCAGATTTTAAATCATCATTCCATGAACTTTCACCAACTTCATGACTCTTGCAAAAGTTTTCAATGTTAGAAATTCCTGAGCTTGTTTTCCAGGCAGGCTTGGATTTGGATGTTATTCCTTCCTTTTAATTGAAGGAATAACTCTGATTTTCTCTCTGATTTTAGTAAGGGAATATTTATTTATTCCAATTTTCCATCCTAATTGGAATTTTTGTACCTTGTAGAGCACATTTCTAAGGAAATTTACCCAATTAATGTTGGTAAATCAGCAATTGTCCAGCACCATCTCCACAAAATTCTGTGATTTCCCAAGAAAACTTTGAAGTATTTATTTGCCACGATTCGTCTCTTTGTAAAGTTCAATTTACTGCATTTTTAATTACATAAATGCCATTAAAACCTGAATCCAGGCCTAGCTGCTGTTCCTTGGACACAAGGGGCTGGTTCTTTCCTACCTTGGCACATTTGGATGTTTGTCCAAAATGAGCTTCCCACTACAATAGAATTTGTTTCCAAGCAGAAGTGGGAATTGTCTAGAAAACCTTCTGTTCTGGGGGGCACTGGGTTTGTTTCCCTTATTGCTGCATAATTGAGGAAAGCCATGGCGCTTTTTTAGGCAGTGGCAGGAGGTGAGAGCTGCGTTTATTTAATTTTGTATTTTATTTTTTGTTATTTTTGTATTTTTGTGCTCTTTTGTTGTGGTTTTTCATGTTGCGTTTTGTGGTTTTTCAAAGACTTTTTCTTCAGTTTTTTAATTTTTATTTTTTTTCTTTAGCTATTTATTTACTTGTTAAAACTACTTTTCGTTTTTTATTTTAATTTTTTGTTTAAATTTTTTTTCCACTTTTTTGTTACTTTGAAATTTTTTTCTTTTGGTATTTTAATTTTATTTATTATTTTCTATAGTTTTGGTTTATTTTTTCATGTTTTCTTTGTTCCTTTTTTTTTTTCCCCATACTCTTTCTTCCCCCGGGCGCCTGGGGGTTTGGCTGTTGGCAAGAAAGATGAGAAATGACCTCGGTGCCCGCTGGACGTCGGGATGTCATAGAGAGCGCAGTTGGCAAAAGCTCTGTATTTTCTGCTCCATAAAACTCCTGAAGGGAGAAAGCTGTGACCACCGTGGTGCCGTTTTTTCCTTCCCAGCCCCGACCAGGTCTCCTCCTACCCGTGCACAGTGTTACCAGCAGCAGCCTGCTGTCCAGGCTGTCGAGGCGTATTTCAGAGGGAGCAATAAAAACAAAGTAGACGTTTTATTTTGAACTCTCCGACCCTGCTTGTTTATTAGCAAAGAAATCCAAAACAAAGCGAACAAAAAAAGAAAACCCCCAAAATAAAATCCCCCGCAACCCACCAAAAAAACCCCATACAGATAGAGAAAATATGCCCATATTATCTAAATAAAGATTAAAACTTTACCCCTTAGAAAACCAGGCTCATTTAATTCAAATTAATTGTGTTTCTGATGTGTTAGGTTCATGAATTCATCTAGTGTAAAATATCGTTTAAAATATAAACAAACGAATTAAAAAAATAATGAAAAAGAAAAATAACAAAAAGTATAGGATATGAAAAATAATATCAATAAAAAATACACAATATATTATTACTTACTACACGTTTTATAAATATATTTAATATACATAATATAAACATCTATAATGTACATAATCATATTTAAATGAAATGTATTATTATTTATAACATTACATAATAAATAAATTATTTTATATATAACTTTCTATATTTAATATCTATAATAAATATAATAGTATAATAAACATAATACATGATGTATAATGTACATAATATAAAAGATGAATTGTAATGATGAATGTAAATATCAGAATCACAAAGATATAAAATATTGAAATAGAGCCTGAACGAAAGGCTTTTTTGTTTCGGTCTGGTTGCTGGCAGGGCTCTCGCAGGTGTGCTCGGGGGTCTTTTGGGCCATTTATTCCGGAGGCTGTTCGCCAGGGCATTCCTGGGCACGTTCGTTTATGGCTCCGCTCCGCGCCGCCGCGCGGCAGTGCTGCCACCCTGTGGGCAGAGAGCGGTAGTGCAGCTGTCCCCCGTGCCCGTCCCTCATGATCTGTGAGGCAATGCTGCCACCCTGTGGGCAAAGAGCGGTAGTGCAGCTGTCCCTCCCGCCCGTCCCGCCTGATCTGTGCGGCAATGCTGCCACCGCGTGGGCAAACAGCGGTAGTGCAGCTGTCCCCCGTGCCCGTCCCTCATGATCTGTGAGGCAATGCTGCCACCCTGTGGGCATACAGCGGTACTGCAGCTGTCCCCCCCCGCCCGTCCCGCCTGATCTGTGTGGCAATGCTGCCACCCTGTGGGCAAAGAGCGGTAGTGCAGCTGTCCCCCGTGCCCGTCCCCGACGCGCGTGGAAGCCCCGCACTGTGAGCTCGGGGGCGGCGCTGCCGCCCGCCCGCCCGCAGCTCGGGGCCGAAAGGGAGGGAAAAAGGCAAGGAGCCCGGGCGCGTGGCAGCCGGCTGCCTGCGCGCGCCACCCGGACCCCGGAGCCGTCCGGGCGCGATTTTCCGCGGCGTTTGCGGGTGTGCGGACACGGGATGGGGGCGCAGCGGCGCCGCGGGCTGCAGTCCATTCAGTCAGGCGCTTGTGGGAGGAGCCGAGGGGGCATTTTAGTGGGTTCCACTACCAAGATGGCGGCGAGACGCGAGGCGCCCGACCTTCCAAAAAGGGCGGCCAAAAGGGCGGGAAAAATAAGGACCCTATAGGCGTTTAGCCAGACGCCTGCACAAAAACCCCGACTACGGCGCCGCCCGGGCGCAATTTTCCGCGGCGTTTCCAGGTGTAGGGACACCGGTCGTGTGCTCAGCCGCGCCGCGCTTGCGTTCGGATTCGCGGATTTAGTCAGGCGTCTGTGTAAACACCTGGCGGAGGCCTATGCCGAGCCGCAAAGAACATGGCGGCCGGGACGGAAGTGGCCTCAGCCGCAGCCAAGATGGCGGCGAGCAAAAGCGGAAGTCACGCGACGCCCCTCACAAAATGGCGCCCAGGCGCGAGGCGCCCGACCTTCCAAAAAGGGCGGCCAAAAGGGCGGGAAAATTAAGGACCCTATAGGCGTTTAGCCAGATGCCTGCACGAAACCCCGACAACGGCGCCGCCGGGGCGCAATTTTCCGCGGCGTCTCCAGGTGTGGGGACACGGGCCGTGTGCTCAGCCGCGCCGCGCTTGCTTTTAAATTCGTGGATTTATTCAGGCGTCTGTGTAAACACCTGCCGGGGGCCTATGCCGAGCCGCCAAGAACATGGCGGCCGGGACGGAAGTGGCCTCAGCCGCAGCCAAGATGGCGGCGAGCAAAAGCGGAAGTCACGCGACGCCCCTCACAAAATGGCGCCCAGGCGCGAGGCGCCCGACCTTCCAAAAAGGGCGGCCAAAAGGGCGCGAAAAAATAAGGACCCTATAGGCGTTTAGCCAGATGCCTGCACGAAACCCCGACTACGGCGCCGCCCGGGCGCAATTTTCCGCGGCGTCTCCAGGTGTGGGGACACGGGCCGTGTGCTCAGCCGCGCCGCGCTTGCGTTCGGATTCGCGGATTTAGTCAGGCGTCTGTGTAAACACCTGCCGGGGGCCTTAGCGGTGCCGCAAAAAAGATGCCGGCGGAACCGGAAGTGGCCTCAGACGCAACCATGATGGCGGCAAGGAAGGGCGGAAGGCTCGTGGGGCTCGTCGCGGCCGAAAATCGCCGAGTGCAGCTCACACCCTGCAATGGCAAAAGCTGTTTTATTAAAACTCAGCCGAGAATTTTCCTCTTATTTCCAGGTCACAGGATATACTGAGGCTGAGAGGGATCCTAAAATCTGACTCTCAAGCGGACGGACCGTTTGAGAATCGAACTCAGCACCTTGGCATTACCCGGACTCTGCTCCAAGCAGCTGAACCAATCTCTGCATTATGGGGATGGACCTCCATAGGATGGCAACGCTTGGCCCCACTAAGGTAAGTGCAGTGCCGCCTTCTCTGCCAAAGCTGCTTCACACACCAGCCCCTGGAATGGCTCGAGGGCAGAAGTGGCTGGCAGCTCACGACAGCACAAAGCTCTTCCAGTGACGCTGATTTCCTGTCCTTTCCAGGATTTACCCAGCAGCTGCCGTAAAAGTACTCACACAAAGTCTCTTTCCGGGCGGAAAGGAGCAGGACAAGTCCTGAGGCTTCCCTTCTTCCACGGCCAAAGCTCTGCAGAGAGGCAGGGCCGGTCCCACCCGCACAGGGGCGTTTCCTGCAGGTGAGTGTTGCCGGGCCAAAATGATGGCAGCTGCTGAGGCCGGGGCTGCTTTTCTGGCCGGAGGCCTCGGTGCCCCCCCGTGCCGCCTGCAGTGTCCCTCGGGGTTTCCTGCAGGTGTCCCGGGTGCCCGGAGGCGCAGGGAGGAAGGAGGCCGGCAGCCCCAGCGGGGCCAGCAGCCCTGGGATGATGTGCAGGGAGGAGCTGTGCCTGCGGGGCCCCGCCCGTGGCAGCGGCGGCCAAACGCAGGGCCCGGGGCCGGGCTCGGGGCTGGCACGGACACGGCCCCGGGGCTGCCGCGGCTCCTCGGCCAGGGGCTGCTCCCGCCGGGCACGGGGAGATGCTGCAGCCCAGACAGAGGCACCCACAGCCCAAGAGCTCCCCGGGGAACAGCTGGCATTGCCTGGGAACGGCGGCTCGGGCTGTCTGCAGAGGGGCTCAGACAGCAATTCCCACCTCCCGGAGCTCCCACACAGTTGCCAGGGATGTCCTGGCCACCCCAAATCCCCTCCCTTTCAGCCTGAGGACATCACCCGTCGGCAGCATTAAAGCCAAGGCGCTCCTCCCTCACAGAAATTAAATCCAGAGCAACGGCCCTCGGAGATGCCTCAAAATCAAAGGTTTGAGTGGGATGGAGTTTCGTTTGGATGAAGTCTGGACTTTTCCAGGGAGCCGGCCGGAGTGCAGAAGTGATGGAAAGCTTTTGCAGGTGGGTCCCACTGGAGGTGTGCTGAAGGCAGGGATGGGCGTCCCTTGCCTGAGGGAAAGGCACTTGCAGAGGCCACTGCTGGGGCTCGGAAAGGAGCTGAGCTCCTGCAGGGAGCTGTGTCCTCCCGAGGGCACAGGGGCTGCCTCAGCACAGGCCGGCCAGTGCCTTCTCCTGCTCTGAAACATCACCTGGAGCCCGAGCTCAGGGGGGTGGCTGAATTCCAGGGAAATCTGACAGGTGACCCCCAGGGGGTGAGGGTTAGAATTAACCAAATCTATGGAATAGAAACCTATCCTGTCCCCATCCTGCTGAGCTTCCTTGGAAGCTCTGCTGGTTCCTGACACGTCTGGCATTCAAGCAGCAGCTCTGCGTGGGAATATCCGTGCTCCGTGAGGCACTGTGAGGTTATTGCAGCGGGAACTGAGCAGGGAATTCGGGGCCGTGGGTATAATTCATCTAAACTAGCAAAGGTGACAGTGAACCCCAAATCTGGGCACCACACAGAGAACAATCTTTGTGCTGCCCTGTCAGCTCAAGCCCCTGGGCTGGGAAGTTTTGGGAGTCAAACATATGGAATGATAGAAGTCACAGCAACTGGTGTCACCCCGAGGGACAGTCCAAGTCCCAGACAATTCCTCTGCAATCCCCTCGGGGGGAAAACACCCTCTGTCTGCCAGGAGCCCTGACTCTGTTTCTCCTAGCAGCTGTGTTGGGCTTTAAGAACTTGAAATAACTTTGAAGCCAAAGAAATCACCTTTTCCTACTGGTTTGATTGTTGTGTTTGGTTTTTGTTTTTTTTTTTTTTTTTCTTTCAGATGCTGGACTTGCTTCTGTGGATGTGTGCTGAGCTCTGGCTGCAGGGGACTGTCAGGCCTGAATGGCTGTGAGTCTGTGTTCTTCTCGCTGGGGAAGTGGAAATAATTATTAATTAGACTGCAGAAATGTTTTCAGAAACCTTTCCCCTTTCCTGCCCTTTGCTGGTGCATCTTCTCTTTCTGCCTTTGACTTTACAAAGCTGTTCCCTGATGTCATTTCCCCTGCCTGAATTCCTTGCAGCTCCTAGCTGGGAAAAACTGGGATGATGTCCTGGGGATGTTCTTAGGGGAGGACAGAGGTGAGATTTTTGCCTGTATTTTTCTAATATTTTCTAAAATTTCAGGGAGCTGCTGCTGCTGCTGCACAAGTGGAGCCTTGTCAGCGAAGACCTGCATCTGCAGGAGGCCCCGCAGGCCCTGGCTGGGAAGTGCCAAAACAAAGAAGTGATCAGTAAGTGCTGAACTGCTTCCAGGAGGGCGTATTTTGTTGCAGCCGTTACAGACCAACAAAAGAATGGTGCTGTGTCCGCGTGATGTTGGTGACTTTGTGTGAGTTGCTTTATTAAAGCCAATCGTTGGTAAGGGTTTTGAGCATCCCTTGGATAGCCCTTGGAGCTCTGGGTGCCCTGGCTGTCTCTGCGGTGCCCTTGCCGTCCCCTGGGTGCACTTTGGGGTCGCCCTGGCTGTCCCCTATGTGTCCCTGGGGTGCCCTGGCTGTCCCCTAGGTGTCCGTGGGAGTGCCCTGGCTCTCCCTGGGGTGCCCTGGCTGTCCCTTAGGTGTGCCTGGGGGTTCCCTGGCTGTCCCCTAGGTGTCCCTGGGAGTTCCATGGCTGTCCTCTAGGTGTCCCTGGGGGTGCCCTGACTGTCCCTGGGGTGCCCTGACTATCCCCTAGGCGTCCCTGGGGGTGCCCTGGCTGTCCCCTAGGTGTCCCTGGGGGTTCCCTGGCTGTCCCCTAGGTGTCCCTGGGGGTGCCCTGGCTGTCCCCTAGGTGTCCCTGAGGATGCCCTGGCTGTCCCCTAGGTGTTTCTGGGGGTTCCCTGGCTGTCCCGTGGCTGTCCCTGGGGGTGCTCTGGCTGTCCCTGGGGGTGCCCTGACTGTCCCCTAGGCGTCCCTGGGGGTGCCCTGGCTGTCCCCTAGGTGTCCCTGGGGGTTCCCTGGCTGTCCCCTAGGTGTCCCTGGGGGTGCCCTGGCTGTCCCCTAGGTGTCCCTGGGGTGCCCTGTCTGTCCCCTAGGTGTCCCTGGGGGTTCCCTGGCTGTCCCTGGGGTGCCCTGACTGTCCCCTAGGCGTCCCTGGGGGTGCCCTGGCTCTCCCTGGGGTGCCCTGGCTGTCCCTTAGGTGTCCCTGGGGTGCCCTGGGTGTCTCTTGGGGTGCCCTGACTGTCCCTAGGGTGCCCTGGCTGTCCCCTAGGTGTCCCTGGGGGTGCCTTGGCTGTCCTTTAGGTGTCCCTGGAGGTTCCCTGGCTGTCCCCTAGGTGTCCCTGGGGCGCCCTGGGTGTCCCTGGGGGTGCCCTGGCTGTCCCTGGGGTGCCCTGGCTGTCCCCTAGGCGTCCCTGGGGGTGCCCTGGCTCTCCCTGGGGTGCCCTGGCTGTCCCTTAGGTGTCCCTGGGGTGCCCTGGGTGTCTCTTGGGGTGCCCTGACTGTCCCTAGGGTGCCCTGGCTGTCCCCTACGTGTCCCTGGGAGTGCCTTGGCTGTCCTTTAGGTGTCCCTGGAGGTTCCCTGGCTGTCCCCTAGGTGTCCCTGGGGGGCCCTGGGTGTCCCTGGGGGTGCCCTGACTGTCCCTGGGGTGCCCTGGCTGTCCCCGAAAGTGCCCTCCCTGTCCCCTAGGTGTCCCCAGGGGTGCCCTGGCTGTCCCCTAGCTGTCCCTTGGGGTGCCCCGGCTGTCCCTTGGGGTTCCCTTGCCGTCCCCTAGGTGCACCTTGGGGTCCCCGGGCTGTCCCCTAGGTGTCCCTGGGGGTGCCCTGGCTGTCCCCTATGTGTCCCTGGGAGTGCCTTGGCTGTCCTTTAGGTGTCCCTGGAGGTTCCCTGGCTGTCCCCTAGGTGTCCCTGGGGGTTCCCTGGCTGTCCTTGGGGTGCCCTGACTGTCCCCTAAGCGTCCCTGGGGGTGCCCTGGCTGTCCCTTAGGTGTCCCTGGGGGTTCCCTGGCTGTCCCCTAGGTGTCCCTGGGGGTGCCCTGGCTGTCCCTGGGGGGGCCCTGGCTGTCCCCAAAAGTGCCCTCGCTGTCCCCTAGGTGTACCCAGGGGTACCCTCGCTGTCCCCTAGGTGTACCCAGGGGTGCCCTGGCTGTCCCCTAGGTGTCCCTGGGGGTGCCCTGGCTGTCCCCTAGGTGTCCCTGCCTCGCCCGAATCCTCGACTCCGCCTCCAGCGCCATGGTGACACCCCTCCCAGTCTGGACCAGTGTGGCCACACCCCCTCCCCTGGGGCCATTAGACCCATCCCAGTATAGACCAGTTAGGCACCGTGTGCCCACCACGGACCCCCATACGCCTGCCAGTTCGTCCCAGTCCACTCCCCGTCCATCCCAGTTCTCTCTGATCACCCTCCCAGTGCTCCCAGTCCATCCCAGTCCCGCAGGTGTTGGTGCTTGTGGCTTGATCAGCTGGTGCCTGTCCGCAACGTGGAGCGGGTCAAACGAGGCCTCAGGGGGACGGGGGAGCGGATTTGGGGGGTCCTGGGGGTCCCGAGTTGTCCTGGAGGGGTTTGGGGGGTTGTGGGGGGTCTGGGGGGAGTCCTGGGGGCTGCTTTGGGTGTTTTTGGGGGATCTTCGGGAGGTTTGGGCGGCCCATTTGAGGCATCAAAGGAACCTGAGGAGGGTTTTGGGGGCTCCTGGAGGTCGGGGGGGGCCCTGGGGGTGGTTTGGGGGGCACTGGGGGGTTCCAGCCCGTGACCCCCCCCTGTTTTTGACCCCCCCCCCCCGAGCTGTTTCGGTCTCATCGACGCCCTCCTGAAGCCCAAGGGGGGGTGGGCGCTGGGCCCCCCCCGCTGCCCCCTCCCCCTGCCACCCCCGCGACGCCCTGCAGGTGAGGGACCCCCAAAAACCCCTCCCCAGACCCCAGATTCACCCCTGGGACCCCAAAAAACCCCCCAAACCTCTCCCCGGACCCCAAATTCACCCCTGAGGCGCCATAAAACCCCTAAACCCCTCCCCATGAACCCCAAATCCACCCCTGGGACCCCCCAAAACCTCCCCAGGACCCCAGATCCACCCCGGGACCCTCAAATCCATCCCTTGGACCCCCAAAAACCCCAAAATCCATCCCTGGGACCCCCCAAAACCTCCCTCCAAACCCCAAATTCACCCCTCGGACCTCCAGAATCCCTCCACAGGCCCCCTCAGGGGTCGTTCCCCACGAAAAAGGGCGGGAAACGTGAGGGGAGAAAAGGGCGGGAAACGTGAGGGAAGAAAAAGGGCGGGATCAAGTGGGAGGGATCAATGGAATTTTGGGGGGCGTCAGCGACGGTGAGGGAAGATCAATGGAATATTGGGGGGGCATCAATGACATTGGGGGCGGTCAGTGACACTCGGGTGGGGATCAATGATGCTGTGGGGGGGTCGATATCAGCTCGGGGGGCGGCCATGGGTTTTTGGGGGGCCGCAACGCAGGCGGCCGTGCTGGGTTTGGAGCGGGGGGGCCCCTTCAACCCCTGGGGGTGCCCTGGCTGTCCCCTAGGTGTCCCTTGGGGGCCCTGGCTGTCCCCTAAGTGTCCCTGGGGGTCCCCTGGCTGTTCCTGGGGGGGCCCTGGCTGTCCCGTATGTGTCCCTGGGGGGGCCCCAGCTGTCCCCTGGCTGTCCCTGGGGGTGTCCTGGCTGTCCCCGAAAGTGCCCTCCCTGTCCCCTAGGTGTCCCCAGGGGTGCCCTGGCTGTCCCCTAGGTGTCCCTGGGGGTTCCCTGGCTGTCCCTGGGGTGCCCTGGCTGTCCCCTAGCTGTCCCTTGGGGTGCCCCGGCTGTCCCTTGGGGTGCCCTTGCCGTCCCCTAGGTGCACCTTGGGGTCCCCGGGCTGTCCCCTAGGTGTCCCTGGGGGTGCCCTGGCTGTCCCCTATGTGTCCCTGGGAGTGCCTTGGCTGTCCTTTAGGTGTCCCTGGAGGTTCCCTGGCTGTCCCCTAGGTGTCCCTGGGGTGCCCTTGCTGTCCCCTAGGTCTTCGGGGTAGTGCCCTGGCTGTCCCTGGGGATGCCCTGGCTGTCCCCTAGGTGTCCCTGTGGGGACCCTGGCTCTCCCTGGGGTGCCCTGGCTGTCCCTTAGGTGTCCCTGGGGGTTCCCTGGCTGTCCCCTAGGTGTCCCTGGGGGTTCCCTGGCTGTCCCTGGGGGTGCCCTGGCTGTCCCCTAGGTGTCCCTGGGGGTGCCCTGGCTGTCCCTGGGGGGGCCCTGGCTGTCCCCAAAAGTGCCCTCGCTGTCCCCTAGGTGTACCCAGGGGTACCCTCGCTGTCCCCTAGGTGTCCCTGGGGGTGCCCTGGCTCTCCCTTAGGTGTCCCTGAGGATGCCCTGGCTGTCCCCTAGGTGTCCCTGGGGTTCCCTGGCTGTCCCTGGGGTGCCCTGGCTCTCCCTTAGGTGTCCCTGAGGATGCCCTGGCTGTCCCTGGGGTCCCCTGGCTGTCCCTTAGGTGTCCCTGGAGGTTCCCTGGCTGTCCCCTAGGTGTCCCTGGGGGGCCCTGGCTGTCCCCTAGGTGTCCCTGGGGGTTCCCTGGCTGTCCTTGGGGTGCCCTGACTGTCCCCTAAGCGTCCCTGGGGGTGCCCTGGCTGTCCCTTAGGTGTCCCTGGGGGTTCCCTGGCTGTCCCCTAGGTGTCCCTGGGGGTGCCCTGGCTGTCCCCTAGGTGTCCCTGGGGGTGCCCTGGCTGTCCCTGGGGGGGCCCTGGCTGTCCCCAAAAGTGCCCTCGCTGTCCCCTAGGTGTACCCAGGGGTGCCCTGGTGTCCCCTAGGTGTCCCTGGGGGTGCCCTGGCTGTCCCCTAGGTGTCCCTGCCTCGCCCGAATCCTCGACTCCGCCTCCGGCGCCATGGTGACACCCCTCCCAGTCTGGACCAGTGTGGCCACACCCCCTCCCCTGGGGCCATTAGACCCATCCCAGTATAGACCAGTTAGGCACCGTGTGCCCACCACGGACCCCCACACGCCTGCCAGTTCGTCCCAGTCCACTCCCCGTCCATCCCAGTTCTCTCTGATCACCCTCCCAGTGCTCCCAGTCCATCCCAGTCCCGCAAGTGTTGGTGCTTGTGGCTTGATCAGCTGGTGCCTGTCCGCAACGTGGAGCGGGTCAAACGAGGCCTCAGGGGGTCGGGGGAGCGGATTTGGGGGGTCCTGGGGGTCCCGAGTTGTCCTGGAGGGGTTTGGGGGGTTGTGGGGGGTCTGGGGGGAGTCCTGGGGGCTGCTTTGGGTGGTTTTGGGGGATCTTCGGGAGGTTTGGGCGGCCCATTTGCGGCATCAAAGGAACCTGAGGAGGGTTTTGGGCGCTCCTGGAGGTCGGGGGGGCCCTGGGGATGGTTTGGGGGGCACTGGGGGGTTCCAGCCCGTGACCCCCCCCGTTTTTGACCCCCCCCCCGAGCTGTTTCGGTCTCATCGACGCCCTCCTGAAGCCCAAGGGGGGGTGGGCGCTGGGCCCCCCCCGCTGCCCCCTCCCCCTGCCACCCCCGCGACGCCCTGCAGGTGAGGGACCCCCAAAAACCCCTCCCCAGACCCTAGATTCACCCCTGGGACCCCAAAAAACCCCCCAAACCTCTCCCCGGACCCCAAATTCACCCCTGAGGCGCCATAAAACCCCTAAACCCCTCCCCATGAACCCCAAATCCACCCCTGGGACCCCCCAAAACCTCCCCAGGACCCCAGATCCACCCCGGGACCCTCGAATCCATCCCTTGGACCCCCAAAAACCCCAAAATCCATCCCTGGGACCCCCCAAAACCTCCCTCCAAACCCCAAATTCACCCCTCGGACCTCCAGAATCCCTCCACAGGCCCCCTCAGGGGTCGTTCCCCACGAAAAAGGGCGGGAAACGTGAGGGGAGAAAAAGGGCGGGAAACGTGAGGGGAGAAAAAGGGCGGGATCAAGTGGGGGGGATCACTGGAATTTTGGGGGGGTCAGCGACGCTGAGGGAAGATCAGTGGAATATTGGGGGGGCATCAATGACATTGGGGGGGGTCAGTGACACTCGGGTGGGGATCAATGATGCTGTGGGGGGGCCGATATCAGAGGTTATCAGAGGAAATCGCCGCCGCCGTCCTCCCGTGCCCAGAGCCCCGCCAGGATCCCAGCGCAGCTCCGGCTGCAGGCGGAGCAGGAGCGGCTCCTGCCGCCCGCAGCGATCCCGGTCCCGATCCCGATCGCAACGCCCCCCTGGTCCTCCGGCCCCGAGACCCATAGCCCGCCCGCCGGGGGAGGCCGCACCGCTCGGGAGCCGCAGCCGACACTGACAGGACCCGAACCAGAACGGCCGGTCCCATTTCCGGCCCCGCCTGGCTCCGCGCAGGGCCGCGAGCAACCTCGGCTCGGCTCAGCTGTGAGGGGCGGGGCGGGGCCGCGGGCGATGGTCCCGCCCCCATCCCGGGCAGCGCGGGGCGCCGGGGCGGGCTCGGGGCGGAGCCGGGGCGGGCTCAGGGCGGAGCCGGGGCGGGCTCGGGGCGGAGCCGGGGCTCTGTGAGGCGGGGCCCGGAGGCAGCCGGGGCCGGGCAGTACCGGGGGCGCGGCTTCAGGGGCGCGGGGCGGGTCCCAAGTGCACGGCGCCGGGACCCCACCGGGGCGTTCCACACCGAGCCCATAGAGCAGCAGCTACTTCCGCCACCCTTTTGAATCCCCGCGATTGGCGGGCTCGCTGAGGCATCGGCAGTGCTGATTGGACAGCGGGCCCCGGGAACCGCCCCCGCCCCCCGGCCCGCGCTGAGGGCCCGGGGCCTCCGCCCTCAGACCGGCTCCGGCTCCAACCCGGCCCGGGCTCTGCTCCGGTCCCCCCGGCCCGCCCTGAGGGCCCGGGGGCTCTGCCCCGAGACCGGCCTCGCCCCTCCCCGCCTCGCCCTGTAGTAGATTTCTGTTTGGTTTGTGGGAAGAAACATGTGTGAGAAGTGAGAGTTGTGCTGGAGGGGTGCTGCTGGGATGAAAGGATGGAGTAAATCTGCTCCGAGGATGTGCGATGAAGAATTCAGGGTCAGAGGTGGGCAATATTTATAAACTGTCTCCATATTTCCCTGTATCTCTGGGTGTTTGGATTTAGCCTGGGATTGTCAGCTAAGTTATAAACAAGCCAACCCGGCTACTGAACTCCCAATGAACGTTTGGAACCCTTGCACAGAAAGACAAGGTAGTGATGATTCCAAAGGAGAAAATGTAAATGAAGGGTAACGATTGCTGGGAAATTTCCTTAGGAATTGTGAACCTCACACAAACGGAATTTAGGAGGTGGAATCCCAGTTTCAGCCTTGGGCACGTGCAGGAGCAGAGGGATCCTTATTCACAGCAAGGAAAGCCCGGTGCCCCAGCGTGTCAGTGCACACAGTGCAATGTCCAGGAAATGAGCAGCTGGGACTGGCAGCAGCTGCAGGTGAGAGCTGTCACAGGATGATTGAGGGGACAGAGCAGCCCCAGGTGAGAGCTGTCACACTGATGAGGGGACAGGTGGAAGCTGTAAAGGATAACGAGGGGGCGGGTCCTGCCAGCACTGCTTTAAGAGGGGAGCCCGAGCTGAGTTTGGCACGGAGCTGCGGGAGGAGAGGGGTTTATGCTGGGCTCCCAGGTGAGGCTCATGGAAGGATGGTGAGTTCATCTCACAGGGGCTGGGGGAGGCCTTGGGCATGGAACATTACTTCAGGAGGTGCTGAGGGACAAACCTTTGTGCCGAGCAGCAGCAGCAGCACAAAAGGTTGAAATAAGTTTTGGTTTGGCATGTAGTGATGGGATTGGCGTCTATGGTGTGCTAGTGTTGTCTAAAGGTTTAAACTTTAACGTTTATTTTTAAAGTTTTAAGTTAATGAATTAATATGGGTTGCAAGACATGGGCTTTTTCCTTTTTATTTGGCTAGGGGGAAGTCTTTAACTTTGGGGGGGCTCTGAGTATATGTTCTGGAGTATTATTAAGGGGTTTGGACATGGTGTTGTTTTTATTATATTCAGTAGTTTGACTGGGGGTGATAAGAGTTGGCTTTTTTTGCTGGAATTTTTTTGGGGTTGTCTGTTTGAAAATTTATATATTTATGCAGTTAAGTGTGGTGGTGTTTCTGATGTAACTCTTCAGCATATGTTATTGTTTGTGTGTTTTAGGTGGTCTACTTGTCTTACGCCCTGACCGATTGGCCAACAGATCTGCTGAGATCATACATCGATGTTTGTTTTATTTCTTGTAGCCGAATAAGAGACAGCAGCCCGGTGACAGCAGGAAATTCCCAGAGAGCGAGGCGGCATTCTGTGGCACCCGGCGTGGATTCTCATCCCCAGACGTCCAAGAGATAAGTGGAGGGTTCAGAGCCACAGAGGGGATGAAAGTGGAGTGCTGGGTCAGGACTTGTCAGGAGGGGTTTTTGAGTCAGGTGTGGAGATAGGGATGTCCAAGATGTGCCAATTGAGAGTACAGGTGTACCAGCCCGACCCCACCCCTACCCCAGACCCGAAGGAGTAGCCCTAAAGACATGCCCGTTTCCCTGAGTGCAGGTACAGGCAGGAGCCCTTATGCAGGACAATGCCAGAAGGCCTGGCTGCGAGGTGCAGGGCTCTAAAGAAGTTGGGTTTAGAAGGGGGGAGGTGTAGCCACACACACAGAGGCTGAGGTAAAGGACTCGAGGACTAGAGGACACACGGTGAAACTCAGGGGAGCAGGCTAGGATACAAGTCAGAGTACAGGTGTAGCGGCCCTCACAGCACTGCTACCAGCACACTTCCCCTGAGAGCAGGTGCAGGCAGCAGCCCTAGTGCAGGAACACACCAGAAGCTCTGACCTGTGCAGACACAGTCAGGCTAGGGCCAGGCAGGAAGCGATAGTGGGGAGCAGGATCCAACAGGGCTGGGGATAACGGGGGTTTCCCGCCCCACCCACCCTGGGATTCCCTGTCTCTCCGCAGCCGGTGGAAGTGCTCCTGATTCCCTCTCGAGGCGGCGGTTGGTAAGGCTTCGTGCCTTTTGCCACCGCAAAGAGTTCGGCTCTGTCAGCCTCTGCCCTGTCTCAGGGCCACGTTTCTTAGGGTAGGCAGGGAACAACTGTGGATGTACCTGTCCTGCGTGCGGGACAGCTCTTGGGACCCTAACGGTGCAGAGCGTCCCCGGCTGCAAGGTCTAGGGCTCTGAAGAAGCAGGGTTCAGAAGGGGGGAGGTTACAGTGATACACACAGAGGCTGAGGTAAAGGACTCAAGGACTAGAGAACACACAGTGAAAAACAGGGGTACAGCCTAGGATACAAGTCAGAGTACAGGCATCCCGGCCCTCACAGCGCTGCTGCCAACACCGTTTCCCTGAGAGCAGGTGCCGGCAGCAATCCTAACGCAAGACAAGGCCAGAAGTCCTGAGAGGTGCAGGCAGTAGCCCTAAGCTAGGGCCAGGCAGGAAGTGACAGTGGTGGGGCAGAGTCCACAGGGTTGAGGTTCACCGGGGATGTCCACCCTGCGTTCCTGTCCTGCTCTAACCGGGGATGCTCACAGCCCTAATGGAGGCCACGGTGGGTGGGCTCGGTGCCAGTAACGCCTCTAAGGCTTTGGCGCTGCGAGCGTCGGCCTCCGAGCTCAGCTGACGCACGCACGGGGCCCGAGGGCCCGGTCCTGCTTAAGAGACGGTGAGTAGCAGAGCTGCTGGGTTTTGGCTGATGTGCGGCTAAGATTATGCTTTGATATTTGATTTTCTTTATCGTAGCTGACTAGGAGACAGCAGCCCAGTGACGGGAGGAATTTTTCTGAGGGAGAGGCGGCCTTCTTTGGCGCCCGGCGTGGATTCACCTCCCCAGACATTTGAGAGATAAGTGGAGGGCTTGGAGCCACAGAGGGGATGAAAGCGGGGTACCAGGGCAGGGGTCAGCGGGAGGGATTTTTTTGAGTCGGGTTTGGAGATGGGGATGTCCCAGATGTGACCCCTTAGGCTACGTGAAGGAAAAGTCTCATTTTTCATGTCAGTGCTGAGGTGTGCAGGGCAGAGCAGTCCTGGTGTGTGTTGTGTCACTTGTCTCTTGTGCACTCTGTCTGTTTGGTGTCTTGTCTTTTCCTTTAGTCCTTTCAGGGGCCTGTCCAAACCCCTGGCATCAGTCTTAGCATTTCTGATCTCTGTGCTCCTCAGCCAGGTGCCTTTGTCTCAGCTGCTCGGACACTCATCAGAATCCATCTCTCTTCACAAGCATCCAGTCCGATGCCTTTTCAGGTCTTGTTCTGAGCTGTATTGACAGCCGTGCACCGCCCTGATCCATTCCGGCGGGTTAGGTCTTGTGAGAATGCAAAGACAGGTGGAGGATTCTGACCGTAGGATTCTCGGGCATCCATCTCTGCGTCTCTTGGGATAAGTCATCCCGATGGCATCTTGTTCCTGCAGGGTTCTCTGAGCCTGGCCAGCTCACCTTCCATCTTACCTCGGTCATCTCATTCCGAGTTCTCTGGACCCTCAGGGTCATTCTTCTTGCCCAGCGTTTTCTGTCCCTGTTGCGTCCCCTCGTTTGTCCTGTGCTGTGTCACGGGTGTTGGTGTGTGTTTGGCCCGGAGCTGCTCTGCCTTGCTGCTCAGTCTGGGTGTAGGGGTACGAGGGTAATAGTGCCGGGGGCTTGAAATTTGTGATGTGGGGTGTGGTTAGACTGTAGAGGGTATTCCTAGATTGCCACAAGATGTGTGGAGCTGTCAAGGTATCCTGCAGCACTCTGACTTTTGTCCTGACTCTGTTTCAGATGCAGAGAGATGAAATCTGTGGCAGAGCCCCCCATCCTGGGTGAGGGGCTCCCCTGAGAAGGTCAGTCCCTGTTTCTGTTTGCAGGGGAGGTGTAAATGATGGCTGTGTTACAGCTCTGTTCTTTGTCTTTATTTTTAGGTGGTGAAGCCGGATCTCAGCAGTCAAGCTGACGTGGGCGAGGTGAGCAGTGACGGGTGGACAGAAGCCGTTGCTATTGTTCAAGCCTCACTCGCTGGTGCAACTCTAAGCCTCCGTTCTTGTGCGTTTTAGGGAGTCCACTCGCAGGAGGCCGAGCTCCCCTCTCACCAACGGGACGACAGACCCGCGTCACCTCACCCGTGAGCCCTCCGGGAGCATTCCAGGAGTCTGTGATGGAGCCTTGATCTTCTCCTTGTGAAGGCCCCATCCAGGTAGGCTTGGATAACGGCCGAGGAGTTGAGGTGAGTCAGGGAGGAGGAGGAGGGAGGGTCCCCTCAAGTTCCAGCGCTGCCACGTCACCTTGTCTGCTCTTTACCCAGGCAGACCCTGCGACGCCGGCGTTGGCCTCTGAGCGCAGCTGAAGCGCGGGGCCGAGGACACAGGCAAGCTTAGGAGACAGTGAGTAGCAGAATTGTCGGGTTTTGGGTGATGGGCTGCTAAGATCACGCATTCATGTTTGGTTTTCTTTGTTGTAGCTGACTAAGAGACGACAGCCCGGCGACAGCAGGAATTTTCCTGAGGCAGAGGCGGCCTTCTTTGGACCTGGCAGGGATTTGCCTCCCTGGATGCCTGAGAGATAAGTGGAGGGCTGTGGCTCACAGAGGGGATGAAAGCAGGATGCCAGGGCAGGGATCACCGGGAGGGGTTTTTTAAGTCAGATTTGGAGTTGGGGGCACCAAGATGTGACCCCTTAGGCTACGTGAAGGGAAAGTCTCATTTTTCATGTCAGTGCTGAGGTGTGCAGGGCAGAGCAGTCCTGGTGTGTGTTGTGTCACTTGTCTCTTGTGCACTCTGTCTGTTTGGTGTCTTGTCTTTTCCTTTAGTCCTTTCAGGGGCCTGTCCAAACCCCTGGCATCAGTCTTAGCATTTCTGATCTCTGTGCTCCTCAGCCAGGTGCCTTTGTCTCAGCTGCTCGGACACTCATCAGAATCCATCTCTCTTCGCAAGCATCCAGTCCGATGCCTTTTCAGGTCTTGTTCTGAGCTGTACTGACAGCCGTGCACCGCCCTGATCCATTCCGGCGGGTTAGGTCTTGTGAGAATGCAAAGACAGGTGGAGGATTCTGACCGTAGGATTCTCGGGCATCCATCTCTGCGTCTCTTGGGATAAGTCATCCCGATGGCATCTTGTTCCTGCAGGGTTCTCTGAGCCTGGCCAGCTCACCTTCCATCTTACCTCGGTCATCTCATTCCGAGTTCTCTGGACCCTCAGGGTCATTCTTCTTGCCCAGCGTTTTCTGTCCCTGTTGCGTCCCCTCGTTTGTCCTGTGCTGTGTCACGGGTGTTGGTGTGTGTTTGGCCCGGAGCTGCTCTGCCTTGCTGCTCAGTCTGGGTGTAGGGGTACGAGGGTAATAGTCCTGGGGGCTTGAAATTTGTGATGTGGGGTGTGGTTAGACTGTAGAGGGTATTCCTAGATTGCCACAAGATGTGTGGAGCTGTCAAGGTATCCTGCAGCACTCTGACTTTTGTCCTGACTCTGTTTCAGATGCAGAGAGATGAAATCTGTGGCAGAGCCCCCCATCCTGGGTGAGGGGGCTCCCCTGAGAAGGTCAGTCCCTGTTTCTGTTTGCAGGGGAGGTGTAAATGATGGCTGTGTTACAGCTCTGTTCTTTGTCTTTATTTTTAGGTGGTGAAGCCGGATCTCAGCAGTCAAGCTGACGTGGGCGAGGTGAGCAGTGACGGGTGGACAGAAGCCGTTGCTATTGTTCAAGCCTCACTCGCTGGTGCAACTCTAAGCCTCCGTTCTTGTGCGTTTTAGGGAGTCCACTCGCAGGAGGCCGAGCTCCCCTCTCACCAACGGGACGACAGACCCGCGTCACCTCACCCGTGAGCCCTCCGGGAGCATTCCAGGAGTCTGTGATGGAGCCTTGATCTTCTCCTTGTGAAGGCCCCATCCAGGTAGGCTTGGATAACGGCCGAGGAGTTGAGGTGAGTCAGGGAGGAGAAGGAGGAGGAGGGAGGGTCCCCTCAAGTTCCAGCGCTGCCACGTCACCTTGTCTGCTCTTTACCCAGGCAGACCCTGCGACGCCGGCGTTGGCCTCTGAGCGCAGCTGAAGCGCGGGGCCGAGGACACAGGCAAGCTTAGGAGACGGTGAGTAGCAGAATTGTCGGGTTTTGGGTGATGGGCTGCTAAGATCACGCATTCATGTTTGGTTTTCTTTGTT
Organism: Chamaea fasciata; assembly: GCF_029207755.1. NCBI lineage: Eukaryota > Metazoa > Chordata > Aves > Passeriformes > Sylviidae > Chamaea > Chamaea fasciata. The sequence goes on along the minus strand of NW_027094881.1, from coordinate 19,661 downwards.
GTAGCTGACTAAGAGACAACAGCCCGGCGACAGCAGGAGTTTCCCTGAGGGAGAGGCGGCCTTCTTTGGCACCCGGCGTGGATTCTCATCCCCAGACGTCCAAGAGATAAGTGGAGGGTTCAGAGCCACAGAGGGGATGAAAGTGGAGTGCTGGGTCAGGACTTGTCAGGAGGGGTTTTTGAGTCAGGTGTGGAGATAGGGATGTCCAAGATGTGCCAATTGAGAGTACAGGTGTACCAGCCCGACCCCACCCCTACCCCAGACCCGAAGGAGTAGCCCTAAAGACATGCCCGTTTCCCTGAGTGCAGGTACAGGCAGGAGCCCTTATGCAGGACAATGCCAGAAGGCCTGGCTGCGAGGTGCAGGGCTCTAAAGAAGTTGGGTTTAGAAGGGGGGAGGTGTAGCCACACACACAGAGGCTGAGGTAAAGGACTCAAGGACTAGAGGACACACGGTGAAACTCAGGGGAGCGGGCTAGGATACAAGTCAGAGTACAGGTGTAGCGGCCCTCACAGCACTGCTACCAGCACACTTCCCCTGAGAGCAGGTGCAGGCAGCAGCCCTAGTGCAGGAACACACCAGAAGCTCTGACCTGTGCAGACACAGTCAGGCTAGGGCCAGGCAGGAAGCGATAGTGGGGAGCAGGATCCAACAGGGCTGGGGATAACGGGGGTTTCCCGCCCCACCCACCCTGGGATTCCCTGTCTCTCCGCAGCCGGTGGAAGTGCTCCTGATTCCCTCTCGAGGCGGCGGTTGGTAAGGCTTCGTGCCTTTTGCCACCGCAAAGAGTTCGGCTCTGTCAGCCTCTGCCCTGTCTCAGGGCCACGTTTCTTAGGGTAGGCAGGGAACAACTGTGGATGTACCTGTCCTGCGTGCGGGACAGCTCTTGGGACCCTAACGGTGCAGAGCGTCCCCGGCTGCAAGGTCTAGGGCTCTGAAGAAGCAGGCTTCAGAAGGGGGGAGGTTACAGTGATACACACAGAGGCTGAGGTAAAGGACTCAAGGACTAGAGAACACACAGTGAAAATCAGGGGTACAGCCTAGGATACAAGTCAGAGTACAGGCATCCCGGCCCTCACAGCGCTGCTGCCAACACCGTTTCCCTGAGAGCAGGTGCCGGCAGCAATCCTAACGCAAGACAAGGCCAGAAGTCCTGAGAGGTGCAGGCAGTAGCCCTAAGCTAGGGCCAGGCAGGAAGTGACCGTGGTGGGGCAGAGTCCACAGGGTTGAGGTTCACCGGGGATGTCCACCCTGCGTTCCTGTCCTGCTCTAACCGGGGATGCTCACAGCCCTAATGGAGGCCACGGTGGGTGGGCTCGGTGCCAGTAACGCCTCTAAGGCTTTGGCGCTGCGAGCGTCGGCCTCCGAGCTCAGCTGACGCACGCACGGGGCCCGAGGACCCGGTGCTGCTTAAGAGACGGTGAGTAGCAGAGCTGCTGGGTTTTGGCTGATGTGCGGCTAAGATTATGCTTTGATATTTGGTTTTCTTTATCGTAGCTGACTAGGAGACAGCAGCCCAGTGACGGGAGGAATTTTTCTGAGGGAGAGGCGGCCTTCTTTGGGGCCCAGCGTGGATTCACCTCCCCAGACATTTGAGAGATAAGTGGAGGGCTTGGAGCCACAGAGGGGATGAAAGCGGGGTACCAGGGCAGGGGTCAGCGGGAGGGATTTTTTTGAGTCGGGTTTGGAGCTGGGGATGTCCCAGATGTGACCCCTTAGGCTACGTGAAGGAAAAGTCTCATTTTTCATGTCAGTGCTGAGGTGTGCAGGGCAGAGCAGTCCTGGTGTGTGTTGTGTCACTTGTCTGTTGTGCACTCTGTCTGTTTGGTGTCTTGTCTTTTCCTTTAGTCCTTTCAGGGGCCTGTCCAAACCCCTGGCATCAGTCTTAGCATTTCTGATCTCTGTGCTCCTCAGCCAGGTGCCTTTGTCTCAGCTGCTCGGACACTCATCAGAATCCATCTCTCTTCACAAGCATCCAGTCCGATGCCTTTTCAGGTCTTGTTCTGAGCTGTATTGACAGCCGTGCACCGCCCTGATCCATTCCGGCGGGTTAGGTCTTGTGAGAATGCAAAGACAGGTGGAGGATTCTGACCGTAGGATTCTCGGGCATCCATCTCTGCGTCTCTTGGGATAAGTCATCCCGATGGCATCTTGTTCCTGCAGGGTTCTCTGAGCCTGGCCAGCTCACCTTCCATCTTACCTCGGTCATCTCATTCCGAGTTCTCTGGACCCTCAGGGTCATTCTTCTTGCCCAGCGTTTTCTGTCCCTGTTGCGTCCCCTCGTTTGTCCTGTGCTGTGTCACGGGTGTTGGTGTGTGTTTGGCCCGGAGCTGCTCTGCCTTGCTGCTCAGTCTGGGTGTAGGGGTACGAGGGTAATAGTGCCGGGGGCTTGAAATTTGTGATGTGGGGTGTGGTTAGACTGTAGAGGGTATTCCTAGATTGCCACAAGATGTGTGGAGCTGTCAAGGTATCCTGCAGCACTCTGACTTTTGTCCTGACTCTGTTTCAGATGCAGAGAGATGAAATCTGTGGCAGAGCCCCCCATCCTGGGTGAGGGGCTCCCCTGAGAAGGTCAGTCCCTGTTTCTGTTTGCAGGGGAGGTGTAAATGATGGCTGTGTTACAGCTCTGTTCTTTGTCTTTATTTTTAGGTGGTGAAGCCGGATCTCAGCAGTCAAGCTGACGTGGGCGAGGTGAGCAGTGACGGGTGGACAGAAGCCGTTGCTATTGTTCAAGCCTCACTCGCTGGTGCAACTCTAAGCCTCCGTTCTTGTGCGTTTTAGGGAGTCCACTCGCAGGAGGCCGAGCTCCCCTCTCACCAACGGGACGACAGACCCGCGTCACCTCACCCGTGAGCCCTCCGGGAGCATTCCAGGAGTCTGTGATGGAGCCTTGATCTTCTCCTTGTGAAGGCCCCATCCAGGTAGGCTTGGATAACGGCCGAGGAGTTGAGGTGAGTCAGGGAGGAGAAGGAGGGAGGGTCCCCTCAAGTTCCAGCGCTGCCACGTCACCTTGTCTGCTCTTTACCCAGGCAGACCCTGCGACGCCGGCGTTGGCCTCTGAGCGCAGCTGAAGCGCGGGGCCGAGGACACAGGCAAGCTTAGGAGACAGTGAGTAGCAGAATTGTCGGGTTTTGGGTGATGGGCTGCTAAGATCACGCATTCATGTTTGGTTTTTTTTGTTGTAGCTGACTAAGAGACGACAGCCCGGCGACAGCAGGAATTTTCCTGAGGCAGAGGCGGCCTTCTTTGGACCTGGCAGGGATTTGCCTCCCTGGATGCCTGAGAGATAAGTGGAGGGCTGTGGCTCACAGAGGGGATGAAAGCAGGATGCCAGGGCAGGGATCACCGGGAGGGGTTTTTTAAGTCAGATTTGGAGTTGGGGGCACCAAGATGTGACCCCTTAGGCTACGTGAAGGGAAAGTCTCATTTTTCATGTCAGTGCTGAGGTGTGCAGGGCAGAGCAGTCCTGGTGTGTGTTGTGTCACTTGTCTGTTGTGCACTCTGTCTGTTTGGTGTCTTGTCTTTTCCTTTAGTCCTTTCAGGGGCCTGTCCAAACCCCTGGCATCAGTCTTAGCATTTCTGATCTCTGTGCTCCTCAGCCGGGTGCCTTTGTCTCAGCTGCTCGGACACTCATCAGAATCCATCTCTCTTCACAAGCATCCAGTCCGATGCCTTTTCAGGTCTTGTTCTGAGCTGTACTGACAGCCGTGCACCGCCCTGATCCATTCCGGCGGGTTAGGTCTTGTGAGAATGCAAAGACAGGTGGAGGATTCTGACCGTAGGATTCTCAGGCATCCATCTCTGCGTCTCTTGGGATAAGTCATCCCGATGGCATCTTGTTCCTGCAGGGTTCTCTGAGCCTGGCCAGCTCACCTTCCGTCTTACCTCGGTCATCTCATTCCGAGTTCTCTGGACCCTCAGGGTCATTCTTCTTGCCCAGAGTTTTCTGTCCCTGTTGCGTCCCCTCGTTTGTCCTGTGCTGTGTCACGGGTGTTGGTGTGTGTTTGGCCGGGAGCTGCTCTGCCTTGCTGCTCAGTCTGGGTGTAGGGGTACGAGGGTAATAGTGCCGGGGGCTTGAAATTTGTGATGTGGGGTGTGGTTAGACTGTAGAGGGTATTCCTAGATTGCCACAAGATGTCTGGAGCTGTCAAGGTATCCTGCAGCACTCTGACTGTTGTCCTGACTTTGTTTCAGATGCGGAGAGATGAAATGTGTGGCAGAGCCCCCCATCCTGGGTGAGAGGCTCCCCTGAGAAGATCGATCGCTATTCAAGGTGAGAGTCACACATTTCACATTTATTGGCACTCCAGTGCAGGCCACCTGCGTTTACAGCTTCAAACAGGTGAGTCCCTTGGTAACCCCCCTGGGCAGCAGCTGGAGCCTGCTCCGGGCTGGGCTGCGGGAGCAAACACTTGTGGCTGACACAGCTCCACACTGAGGGTACTTGGGAAAACACCTGCCTTGTCCTGGAATTTTTTTTTTTGAGCTTTTGACAAGGTTTTAATCATCACCTTGGTAAAAATAAATGGTAAGGACTGAAAACATGAGAGGCTGGCAGGTTATACGCACGAAAGACAACTTTTTTTTTCTTAAATATTTGTGCAGCCTATATCTTAATTTTGAGACTCTTTTTTGGTCAACTTTATTGTAAAAACCCCTTATTTTCAAGTTAGCTGCTTCAATAATGAATTTGTTTTACAAATAGCCGCTAATGTCCGAAGGTTAAAGCACTAACACCAACATCCCACCTCTTTTATTTTTGCAGCAAAATTTTATCTTTACTAAACTTGAAACTTGATGTTTTTGCGGGTAGTAAGTTAAAGAAGGTGTTTATCTGCCCATCACTGATAGTCAGGGTCATGAAGAAATTGCTCTAGTGTTCTAAAATAAATGCAGATTTTTAGGCCTCTCCCATTCTCTCTGACTAGCAACATGTGAATTGATTTTTGATCTCCTTTCTGTTGGTGTCTGTGGGTTTTAAGCTGCATGGAGAAGGTGTCTGTGGACATGGCACCCAGGGAATGGTGCTGGGAAGGGCAGGATGGAAAGGAGCTGCTCAGGAATCCAGAGCAGCAGTGGAGTGGGAGCTGGTGCTGCTGCCTCAGTCACACCCTCCTGGACAGTCTGTGCAGTGATAATATTCCTACTTTCCTTCCTGAACCTGGGGTTGGAGGAGAACACGAGTCTTGGCATTGATGGAAAGGGGAACTCGAGGGAAAAACTGCTGTTTGTGTCCTTAGAGAGCAGTGGGAAGAGCCTGGGAGAAATCCTGGCTGGCTGAGGGATCCTTGTGTCCCCTCGGGAATAAATCCCTGCGTCTCCTCAGCCCTGCTGGTTTGCAGTAGCGTTTGGGCACCTTTCGCTGCAGCTGTGGTTCTTAATAACTGGAAGTCCAGGGATTCTGGGCGATTCCCATAAGTTCTCCTGTTTTGTAGGAGCTGCACGGTGAGGTCAGCATTCTGAGGGAGGCCCTGGCACAGCTGCCAAGGGCAAGGAACGTGGAGCATCCCGGGGCTTCTCCCGCCCGAGTTTCTCCCGGAGCGTGCTGCGTGTCGTGCCGGATGTTTAACCCGGGTTTGGGGTGTTCTCCTGCAGTCCCAGCTCTGACTGCTGCCCCCGAGCCCCGGCCTTGCTCTGTCCCAGCACTGAACCTGGCAGGTGGGTGTGCTTTTCCAGCCCTTGAATCCCACGGGCAATCCCAGATTCCCGGAGCTCCCCGAGGCACAGCCTGGCCTCCCTCCCTGGGAGCTGCACCTCAGTCTGCCTGGACCAAGGCCATCCTGTTTGAGACTTTATTCCTGTTGCTTTTCCTCTTGCAGGTAGTTGGCGAAAAGGAGAGAGCCAGTAGGAAGTGAAGCCACTGGAAGGCCTTATCCCAGTCCAAGGTTGGATGGGAGTAACTGGACCTGTTGAATTCCCACTTCCCTTTAAATCAGAGCAGAGGAAGCAGATTTTAAATCATCATTCCATGAACTTTCACCAACTTCATGACTCTTGCAAAAGTTTTCAATGTTAGAAATTCCTGAGCTTGTTTTCCAGGCAGGCTTGGATTTGGATGTTATTCCTTCCTTTTAATTGAAGGAATAACTCTGATTTTCTCTCTGATTTTAGTAAGGGAATATTTATTTATTCCAATTTTCCATCCTAATTGGAATTTTTGTACCTTGTAGAGCACATTTCTAAGGAAATTTACCCAATTAATGTTGGTAAATCAGCAATTGTCCAGCACCATCTCCACAAAATTCTGTGATTTCCCAAGAAAACTTTGAAGTATTTATTTGCCACGATTCGTCTCTTTGTAAAGTTCAATTTACTGCATTTTTAATTACATAAATGCCATTAAAACCTGAATCCAGGCCTAGCTGCTGTTCCTTGGACACAAGGGGCTGGTTCTTTCCTACCTTGGCACATTTGGATGTTTGTCCAAAATGAGCTTCCCACTACAATAGAATTTGTTTCCAAGCAGAAGTGGGAATTGTCTAGAAAACCTTCTGTTCTGGGGGGCACTGGGTTTGTTTCCCTTATTGCTGCATAATTGAGGAAAGCCATGGCGCTTTTTTAGGCAGTGGCAGGAGGTGAGAGCTGCGTTTATTTAATTTTGTATTTTATTTTTTGTTATTTTTGTATTTTTGTGCTCTTTTGTTGTGGTTTTTCATGTTGCGTTTTGTGGTTTTTCAAAGACTTTTTCTTCAGTTTTTTAATTTTTATTTTTTTTCTTTAGCTATTTATTTACTTGTTAAAACTACTTTTCGTTTTTTATTTTAATTTTTTGTTTAAATTTTTTTTCCACTTTTTTGTTACTTTGAAATTTTTTTCTTTTGGTATTTTAATTTTATTTATTATTTTCTATAGTTTTGGTTTATTTTTTCATGTTTTCTTTGTTCCTTTTTTTTTTTCCCCATACTCTTTCTTCCCCCGGGCGCCTGGGGGTTTGGCTGTTGGCAAGAAAGATGAGAAATGACCTCGGTGCCCGCTGGACGTCGGGATGTCATAGAGAGCGCAGTTGGCAAAAGCTCTGTATTTTCTGCTCCATAAAACTCCTGAAGGGAGAAAGCTGTGACCACCGTGGTGCCGTTTTTTCCTTCCCAGCCCCGACCAGGTCTCCTCCTACCCGTGCACAGTGTTACCAGCAGCAGCCTGCTGTCCAGGCTGTCGAGGCGTATTTCAGAGGGAGCAATAAAAACAAAGTAGACGTTTTATTTTGAACTCTCCGACCCTGCTTGTTTATTAGCAAAGAAATCCAAAACAAAGCGAACAAAAAAAGAAAACCCCCAAAATAAAATCCCCCGCAACCCACCAAAAAAACCCCATACAGATAGAGAAAATATGCCCATATTATCTAAATAAAGATTAAAACTTTACCCCTTAGAAAACCAGGCTCATTTAATTCAAATTAATTGTGTTTCTGATGTGTTAGGTTCATGAATTCATCTAGTGTAAAATATCGTTTAAAATATAAACAAACGAATTAAAAAAATAATGAAAAAGAAAAATAACAAAAAGTATAGGATATGAAAAATAATATCAATAAAAAATACACAATATATTATTACTTACTACACGTTTTATAAATATATTTAATATACATAATATAAACATCTATAATGTACATAATCATATTTAAATGAAATGTATTATTATTTATAACATTACATAATAAATAAATTATTTTATATATAACTTTCTATATTTAATATCTATAATAAATATAATAGTATAATAAACATAATACATGATGTATAATGTACATAATATAAAAGATGAATTGTAATGATGAATGTAAATATCAGAATCACAAAGATATAAAATATTGAAATAGAGCCTGAACGAAAGGCTTTTTTGTTTCGGTCTGGTTGCTGGCAGGGCTCTCGCAGGTGTGCTCGGGGGTCTTTTGGGCCATTTATTCCGGAGGCTGTTCGCCAGGGCATTCCTGGGCACGTTCGTTTATGGCTCCGCTCCGCGCCGCCGCGCGGCAGTGCTGCCACCCTGTGGGCAGAGAGCGGTAGTGCAGCTGTCCCCCGTGCCCGTCCCTCATGATCTGTGAGGCAATGCTGCCACCCTGTGGGCAAAGAGCGGTAGTGCAGCTGTCCCTCCCGCCCGTCCCGCCTGATCTGTGCGGCAATGCTGCCACCGCGTGGGCAAACAGCGGTAGTGCAGCTGTCCCCCGTGCCCGTCCCTCATGATCTGTGAGGCAATGCTGCCACCCTGTGGGCATACAGCGGTACTGCAGCTGTCCCCCCCCGCCCGTCCCGCCTGATCTGTGTGGCAATGCTGCCACCCTGTGGGCAAAGAGCGGTAGTGCAGCTGTCCCCCGTGCCCGTCCCCGACGCGCGTGGAAGCCCCGCACTGTGAGCTCGGGGGCGGCGCTGCCGCCCGCCCGCCCGCAGCTCGGGGCCGAAAGGGAGGGAAAAAGGCAAGGAGCCCGGGCGCGTGGCAGCCGGCTGCCTGCGCGCGCCACCCGGACCCCGGAGCCGTCCGGGCGCGATTTTCCGCGGCGTTTGCGGGTGTGCGGACACGGGATGGGGGCGCAGCGGCGCCGCGGGCTGCAGTCCATTCAGTCAGGCGCTTGTGGGAGGAGCCGAGGGGGCATTTTAGTGGGTTCCACTACCAAGATGGCGGCGAGACGCGAGGCGCCCGACCTTCCAAAAAGGGCGGCCAAAAGGGCGGGAAAAATAAGGACCCTATAGGCGTTTAGCCAGACGCCTGCACAAAAACCCCGACTACGGCGCCGCCCGGGCGCAATTTTCCGCGGCGTTTCCAGGTGTAGGGACACCGGTCGTGTGCTCAGCCGCGCCGCGCTTGCGTTCGGATTCGCGGATTTAGTCAGGCGTCTGTGTAAACACCTGGCGGAGGCCTATGCCGAGCCGCAAAGAACATGGCGGCCGGGACGGAAGTGGCCTCAGCCGCAGCCAAGATGGCGGCGAGCAAAAGCGGAAGTCACGCGACGCCCCTCACAAAATGGCGCCCAGGCGCGAGGCGCCCGACCTTCCAAAAAGGGCGGCCAAAAGGGCGGGAAAATTAAGGACCCTATAGGCGTTTAGCCAGATGCCTGCACGAAACCCCGACAACGGCGCCGCCGGGGCGCAATTTTCCGCGGCGTCTCCAGGTGTGGGGACACGGGCCGTGTGCTCAGCCGCGCCGCGCTTGCTTTTAAATTCGTGGATTTATTCAGGCGTCTGTGTAAACACCTGCCGGGGGCCTATGCCGAGCCGCCAAGAACATGGCGGCCGGGACGGAAGTGGCCTCAGCCGCAGCCAAGATGGCGGCGAGCAAAAGCGGAAGTCACGCGACGCCCCTCACAAAATGGCGCCCAGGCGCGAGGCGCCCGACCTTCCAAAAAGGGCGGCCAAAAGGGCGCGAAAAAATAAGGACCCTATAGGCGTTTAGCCAGATGCCTGCACGAAACCCCGACTACGGCGCCGCCCGGGCGCAATTTTCCGCGGCGTCTCCAGGTGTGGGGACACGGGCCGTGTGCTCAGCCGCGCCGCGCTTGCGTTCGGATTCGCGGATTTAGTCAGGCGTCTGTGTAAACACCTGCCGGGGGCCTTAGCGGTGCCGCAAAAAAGATGCCGGCGGAACCGGAAGTGGCCTCAGACGCAACCATGATGGCGGCAAGGAAGGGCGGAAGGCTCGTGGGGCTCGTCGCGGCCGAAAATCGCCGAGTGCAGCTCACACCCTGCAATGGCAAAAGCTGTTTTATTAAAACTCAGCCGAGAATTTTCCTCTTATTTCCAGGTCACAGGATATACTGAGGCTGAGAGGGATCCTAAAATCTGACTCTCAAGCGGACGGACCGTTTGAGAATCGAACTCAGCACCTTGGCATTACCCGGACTCTGCTCCAAGCAGCTGAACCAATCTCTGCATTATGGGGATGGACCTCCATAGGATGGCAACGCTTGGCCCCACTAAGGTAAGTGCAGTGCCGCCTTCTCTGCCAAAGCTGCTTCACACACCAGCCCCTGGAATGGCTCGAGGGCAGAAGTGGCTGGCAGCTCACGACAGCACAAAGCTCTTCCAGTGACGCTGATTTCCTGTCCTTTCCAGGATTTACCCAGCAGCTGCCGTAAAAGTACTCACACAAAGTCTCTTTCCGGGCGGAAAGGAGCAGGACAAGTCCTGAGGCTTCCCTTCTTCCACGGCCAAAGCTCTGCAGAGAGGCAGGGCCGGTCCCACCCGCACAGGGGCGTTTCCTGCAGGTGAGTGTTGCCGGGCCAAAATGATGGCAGCTGCTGAGGCCGGGGCTGCTTTTCTGGCCGGAGGCCTCGGTGCCCCCCCGTGCCGCCTGCAGTGTCCCTCGGGGTTTCCTGCAGGTGTCCCGGGTGCCCGGAGGCGCAGGGAGGAAGGAGGCCGGCAGCCCCAGCGGGGCCAGCAGCCCTGGGATGATGTGCAGGGAGGAGCTGTGCCTGCGGGGCCCCGCCCGTGGCAGCGGCGGCCAAACGCAGGGCCCGGGGCCGGGCTCGGGGCTGGCACGGACACGGCCCCGGGGCTGCCGCGGCTCCTCGGCCAGGGGCTGCTCCCGCCGGGCACGGGGAGATGCTGCAGCCCAGACAGAGGCACCCACAGCCCAAGAGCTCCCCGGGGAACAGCTGGCATTGCCTGGGAACGGCGGCTCGGGCTGTCTGCAGAGGGGCTCAGACAGCAATTCCCACCTCCCGGAGCTCCCACACAGTTGCCAGGGATGTCCTGGCCACCCCAAATCCCCTCCCTTTCAGCCTGAGGACATCACCCGTCGGCAGCATTAAAGCCAAGGCGCTCCTCCCTCACAGAAATTAAATCCAGAGCAACGGCCCTCGGAGATGCCTCAAAATCAAAGGTTTGAGTGGGATGGAGTTTCGTTTGGATGAAGTCTGGACTTTTCCAGGGAGCCGGCCGGAGTGCAGAAGTGATGGAAAGCTTTTGCAGGTGGGTCCCACTGGAGGTGTGCTGAAGGCAGGGATGGGCGTCCCTTGCCTGAGGGAAAGGCACTTGCAGAGGCCACTGCTGGGGCTCGGAAAGGAGCTGAGCTCCTGCAGGGAGCTGTGTCCTCCCGAGGGCACAGGGGCTGCCTCAGCACAGGCCGGCCAGTGCCTTCTCCTGCTCTGAAACATCACCTGGAGCCCGAGCTCAGGGGGGTGGCTGAATTCCAGGGAAATCTGACAGGTGACCCCCAGGGGGTGAGGGTTAGAATTAACCAAATCTATGGAATAGAAACCTATCCTGTCCCCATCCTGCTGAGCTTCCTTGGAAGCTCTGCTGGTTCCTGACACGTCTGGCATTCAAGCAGCAGCTCTGCGTGGGAATATCCGTGCTCCGTGAGGCACTGTGAGGTTATTGCAGCGGGAACTGAGCAGGGAATTCGGGGCCGTGGGTATAATTCATCTAAACTAGCAAAGGTGACAGTGAACCCCAAATCTGGGCACCACACAGAGAACAATCTTTGTGCTGCCCTGTCAGCTCAAGCCCCTGGGCTGGGAAGTTTTGGGAGTCAAACATATGGAATGATAGAAGTCACAGCAACTGGTGTCACCCCGAGGGACAGTCCAAGTCCCAGACAATTCCTCTGCAATCCCCTCGGGGGGAAAACACCCTCTGTCTGCCAGGAGCCCTGACTCTGTTTCTCCTAGCAGCTGTGTTGGGCTTTAAGAACTTGAAATAACTTTGAAGCCAAAGAAATCACCTTTTCCTACTGGTTTGATTGTTGTGTTTGGTTTTTGTTTTTTTTTTTTTTTTTCTTTCAGATGCTGGACTTGCTTCTGTGGATGTGTGCTGAGCTCTGGCTGCAGGGGACTGTCAGGCCTGAATGGCTGTGAGTCTGTGTTCTTCTCGCTGGGGAAGTGGAAATAATTATTAATTAGACTGCAGAAATGTTTTCAGAAACCTTTCCCCTTTCCTGCCCTTTGCTGGTGCATCTTCTCTTTCTGCCTTTGACTTTACAAAGCTGTTCCCTGATGTCATTTCCCCTGCCTGAATTCCTTGCAGCTCCTAGCTGGGAAAAACTGGGATGATGTCCTGGGGATGTTCTTAGGGGAGGACAGAGGTGAGATTTTTGCCTGTATTTTTCTAATATTTTCTAAAATTTCAGGGAGCTGCTGCTGCTGCTGCACAAGTGGAGCCTTGTCAGCGAAGACCTGCATCTGCAGGAGGCCCCGCAGGCCCTGGCTGGGAAGTGCCAAAACAAAGAAGTGATCAGTAAGTGCTGAACTGCTTCCAGGAGGGCGTATTTTGTTGCAGCCGTTACAGACCAACAAAAGAATGGTGCTGTGTCCGCGTGATGTTGGTGACTTTGTGTGAGTTGCTTTATTAAAGCCAATCGTTGGTAAGGGTTTTGAGCATCCCTTGGATAGCCCTTGGAGCTCTGGGTGCCCTGGCTGTCTCTGCGGTGCCCTTGCCGTCCCCTGGGTGCACTTTGGGGTCGCCCTGGCTGTCCCCTATGTGTCCCTGGGGTGCCCTGGCTGTCCCCTAGGTGTCCGTGGGAGTGCCCTGGCTCTCCCTGGGGTGCCCTGGCTGTCCCTTAGGTGTGCCTGGGGGTTCCCTGGCTGTCCCCTAGGTGTCCCTGGGAGTTCCATGGCTGTCCTCTAGGTGTCCCTGGGGGTGCCCTGACTGTCCCTGGGGTGCCCTGACTATCCCCTAGGCGTCCCTGGGGGTGCCCTGGCTGTCCCCTAGGTGTCCCTGGGGGTTCCCTGGCTGTCCCCTAGGTGTCCCTGGGGGTGCCCTGGCTGTCCCCTAGGTGTCCCTGAGGATGCCCTGGCTGTCCCCTAGGTGTTTCTGGGGGTTCCCTGGCTGTCCCGTGGCTGTCCCTGGGGGTGCTCTGGCTGTCCCTGGGGGTGCCCTGACTGTCCCCTAGGCGTCCCTGGGGGTGCCCTGGCTGTCCCCTAGGTGTCCCTGGGGGTTCCCTGGCTGTCCCCTAGGTGTCCCTGGGGGTGCCCTGGCTGTCCCCTAGGTGTCCCTGGGGTGCCCTGTCTGTCCCCTAGGTGTCCCTGGGGGTTCCCTGGCTGTCCCTGGGGTGCCCTGACTGTCCCCTAGGCGTCCCTGGGGGTGCCCTGGCTCTCCCTGGGGTGCCCTGGCTGTCCCTTAGGTGTCCCTGGGGTGCCCTGGGTGTCTCTTGGGGTGCCCTGACTGTCCCTAGGGTGCCCTGGCTGTCCCCTAGGTGTCCCTGGGGGTGCCTTGGCTGTCCTTTAGGTGTCCCTGGAGGTTCCCTGGCTGTCCCCTAGGTGTCCCTGGGGCGCCCTGGGTGTCCCTGGGGGTGCCCTGGCTGTCCCTGGGGTGCCCTGGCTGTCCCCTAGGCGTCCCTGGGGGTGCCCTGGCTCTCCCTGGGGTGCCCTGGCTGTCCCTTAGGTGTCCCTGGGGTGCCCTGGGTGTCTCTTGGGGTGCCCTGACTGTCCCTAGGGTGCCCTGGCTGTCCCCTACGTGTCCCTGGGAGTGCCTTGGCTGTCCTTTAGGTGTCCCTGGAGGTTCCCTGGCTGTCCCCTAGGTGTCCCTGGGGGGCCCTGGGTGTCCCTGGGGGTGCCCTGACTGTCCCTGGGGTGCCCTGGCTGTCCCCGAAAGTGCCCTCCCTGTCCCCTAGGTGTCCCCAGGGGTGCCCTGGCTGTCCCCTAGCTGTCCCTTGGGGTGCCCCGGCTGTCCCTTGGGGTTCCCTTGCCGTCCCCTAGGTGCACCTTGGGGTCCCCGGGCTGTCCCCTAGGTGTCCCTGGGGGTGCCCTGGCTGTCCCCTATGTGTCCCTGGGAGTGCCTTGGCTGTCCTTTAGGTGTCCCTGGAGGTTCCCTGGCTGTCCCCTAGGTGTCCCTGGGGGTTCCCTGGCTGTCCTTGGGGTGCCCTGACTGTCCCCTAAGCGTCCCTGGGGGTGCCCTGGCTGTCCCTTAGGTGTCCCTGGGGGTTCCCTGGCTGTCCCCTAGGTGTCCCTGGGGGTGCCCTGGCTGTCCCTGGGGGGGCCCTGGCTGTCCCCAAAAGTGCCCTCGCTGTCCCCTAGGTGTACCCAGGGGTACCCTCGCTGTCCCCTAGGTGTACCCAGGGGTGCCCTGGCTGTCCCCTAGGTGTCCCTGGGGGTGCCCTGGCTGTCCCCTAGGTGTCCCTGCCTCGCCCGAATCCTCGACTCCGCCTCCAGCGCCATGGTGACACCCCTCCCAGTCTGGACCAGTGTGGCCACACCCCCTCCCCTGGGGCCATTAGACCCATCCCAGTATAGACCAGTTAGGCACCGTGTGCCCACCACGGACCCCCATACGCCTGCCAGTTCGTCCCAGTCCACTCCCCGTCCATCCCAGTTCTCTCTGATCACCCTCCCAGTGCTCCCAGTCCATCCCAGTCCCGCAGGTGTTGGTGCTTGTGGCTTGATCAGCTGGTGCCTGTCCGCAACGTGGAGCGGGTCAAACGAGGCCTCAGGGGGACGGGGGAGCGGATTTGGGGGGTCCTGGGGGTCCCGAGTTGTCCTGGAGGGGTTTGGGGGGTTGTGGGGGGTCTGGGGGGAGTCCTGGGGGCTGCTTTGGGTGTTTTTGGGGGATCTTCGGGAGGTTTGGGCGGCCCATTTGAGGCATCAAAGGAACCTGAGGAGGGTTTTGGGGGCTCCTGGAGGTCGGGGGGGGCCCTGGGGGTGGTTTGGGGGGCACTGGGGGGTTCCAGCCCGTGACCCCCCCCTGTTTTTGACCCCCCCCCCCCGAGCTGTTTCGGTCTCATCGACGCCCTCCTGAAGCCCAAGGGGGGGTGGGCGCTGGGCCCCCCCCGCTGCCCCCTCCCCCTGCCACCCCCGCGACGCCCTGCAGGTGAGGGACCCCCAAAAACCCCTCCCCAGACCCCAGATTCACCCCTGGGACCCCAAAAAACCCCCCAAACCTCTCCCCGGACCCCAAATTCACCCCTGAGGCGCCATAAAACCCCTAAACCCCTCCCCATGAACCCCAAATCCACCCCTGGGACCCCCCAAAACCTCCCCAGGACCCCAGATCCACCCCGGGACCCTCAAATCCATCCCTTGGACCCCCAAAAACCCCAAAATCCATCCCTGGGACCCCCCAAAACCTCCCTCCAAACCCCAAATTCACCCCTCGGACCTCCAGAATCCCTCCACAGGCCCCCTCAGGGGTCGTTCCCCACGAAAAAGGGCGGGAAACGTGAGGGGAGAAAAGGGCGGGAAACGTGAGGGAAGAAAAAGGGCGGGATCAAGTGGGAGGGATCAATGGAATTTTGGGGGGCGTCAGCGACGGTGAGGGAAGATCAATGGAATATTGGGGGGGCATCAATGACATTGGGGGCGGTCAGTGACACTCGGGTGGGGATCAATGATGCTGTGGGGGGGTCGATATCAGCTCGGGGGGCGGCCATGGGTTTTTGGGGGGCCGCAACGCAGGCGGCCGTGCTGGGTTTGGAGCGGGGGGGCCCCTTCAACCCCTGGGGGTGCCCTGGCTGTCCCCTAGGTGTCCCTTGGGGGCCCTGGCTGTCCCCTAAGTGTCCCTGGGGGTCCCCTGGCTGTTCCTGGGGGGGCCCTGGCTGTCCCGTATGTGTCCCTGGGGGGGCCCCAGCTGTCCCCTGGCTGTCCCTGGGGGTGTCCTGGCTGTCCCCGAAAGTGCCCTCCCTGTCCCCTAGGTGTCCCCAGGGGTGCCCTGGCTGTCCCCTAGGTGTCCCTGGGGGTTCCCTGGCTGTCCCTGGGGTGCCCTGGCTGTCCCCTAGCTGTCCCTTGGGGTGCCCCGGCTGTCCCTTGGGGTGCCCTTGCCGTCCCCTAGGTGCACCTTGGGGTCCCCGGGCTGTCCCCTAGGTGTCCCTGGGGGTGCCCTGGCTGTCCCCTATGTGTCCCTGGGAGTGCCTTGGCTGTCCTTTAGGTGTCCCTGGAGGTTCCCTGGCTGTCCCCTAGGTGTCCCTGGGGTGCCCTTGCTGTCCCCTAGGTCTTCGGGGTAGTGCCCTGGCTGTCCCTGGGGATGCCCTGGCTGTCCCCTAGGTGTCCCTGTGGGGACCCTGGCTCTCCCTGGGGTGCCCTGGCTGTCCCTTAGGTGTCCCTGGGGGTTCCCTGGCTGTCCCCTAGGTGTCCCTGGGGGTTCCCTGGCTGTCCCTGGGGGTGCCCTGGCTGTCCCCTAGGTGTCCCTGGGGGTGCCCTGGCTGTCCCTGGGGGGGCCCTGGCTGTCCCCAAAAGTGCCCTCGCTGTCCCCTAGGTGTACCCAGGGGTACCCTCGCTGTCCCCTAGGTGTCCCTGGGGGTGCCCTGGCTCTCCCTTAGGTGTCCCTGAGGATGCCCTGGCTGTCCCCTAGGTGTCCCTGGGGTTCCCTGGCTGTCCCTGGGGTGCCCTGGCTCTCCCTTAGGTGTCCCTGAGGATGCCCTGGCTGTCCCTGGGGTCCCCTGGCTGTCCCTTAGGTGTCCCTGGAGGTTCCCTGGCTGTCCCCTAGGTGTCCCTGGGGGGCCCTGGCTGTCCCCTAGGTGTCCCTGGGGGTTCCCTGGCTGTCCTTGGGGTGCCCTGACTGTCCCCTAAGCGTCCCTGGGGGTGCCCTGGCTGTCCCTTAGGTGTCCCTGGGGGTTCCCTGGCTGTCCCCTAGGTGTCCCTGGGGGTGCCCTGGCTGTCCCCTAGGTGTCCCTGGGGGTGCCCTGGCTGTCCCTGGGGGGGCCCTGGCTGTCCCCAAAAGTGCCCTCGCTGTCCCCTAGGTGTACCCAGGGGTGCCCTGGTGTCCCCTAGGTGTCCCTGGGGGTGCCCTGGCTGTCCCCTAGGTGTCCCTGCCTCGCCCGAATCCTCGACTCCGCCTCCGGCGCCATGGTGACACCCCTCCCAGTCTGGACCAGTGTGGCCACACCCCCTCCCCTGGGGCCATTAGACCCATCCCAGTATAGACCAGTTAGGCACCGTGTGCCCACCACGGACCCCCACACGCCTGCCAGTTCGTCCCAGTCCACTCCCCGTCCATCCCAGTTCTCTCTGATCACCCTCCCAGTGCTCCCAGTCCATCCCAGTCCCGCAAGTGTTGGTGCTTGTGGCTTGATCAGCTGGTGCCTGTCCGCAACGTGGAGCGGGTCAAACGAGGCCTCAGGGGGTCGGGGGAGCGGATTTGGGGGGTCCTGGGGGTCCCGAGTTGTCCTGGAGGGGTTTGGGGGGTTGTGGGGGGTCTGGGGGGAGTCCTGGGGGCTGCTTTGGGTGGTTTTGGGGGATCTTCGGGAGGTTTGGGCGGCCCATTTGCGGCATCAAAGGAACCTGAGGAGGGTTTTGGGCGCTCCTGGAGGTCGGGGGGGCCCTGGGGATGGTTTGGGGGGCACTGGGGGGTTCCAGCCCGTGACCCCCCCCGTTTTTGACCCCCCCCCCGAGCTGTTTCGGTCTCATCGACGCCCTCCTGAAGCCCAAGGGGGGGTGGGCGCTGGGCCCCCCCCGCTGCCCCCTCCCCCTGCCACCCCCGCGACGCCCTGCAGGTGAGGGACCCCCAAAAACCCCTCCCCAGACCCTAGATTCACCCCTGGGACCCCAAAAAACCCCCCAAACCTCTCCCCGGACCCCAAATTCACCCCTGAGGCGCCATAAAACCCCTAAACCCCTCCCCATGAACCCCAAATCCACCCCTGGGACCCCCCAAAACCTCCCCAGGACCCCAGATCCACCCCGGGACCCTCGAATCCATCCCTTGGACCCCCAAAAACCCCAAAATCCATCCCTGGGACCCCCCAAAACCTCCCTCCAAACCCCAAATTCACCCCTCGGACCTCCAGAATCCCTCCACAGGCCCCCTCAGGGGTCGTTCCCCACGAAAAAGGGCGGGAAACGTGAGGGGAGAAAAAGGGCGGGAAACGTGAGGGGAGAAAAAGGGCGGGATCAAGTGGGGGGGATCACTGGAATTTTGGGGGGGTCAGCGACGCTGAGGGAAGATCAGTGGAATATTGGGGGGGCATCAATGACATTGGGGGGGGTCAGTGACACTCGGGTGGGGATCAATGATGCTGTGGGGGGGCCGATATCAGAGGTTATCAGAGGAAATCGCCGCCGCCGTCCTCCCGTGCCCAGAGCCCCGCCAGGATCCCAGCGCAGCTCCGGCTGCAGGCGGAGCAGGAGCGGCTCCTGCCGCCCGCAGCGATCCCGGTCCCGATCCCGATCGCAACGCCCCCCTGGTCCTCCGGCCCCGAGACCCATAGCCCGCCCGCCGGGGGAGGCCGCACCGCTCGGGAGCCGCAGCCGACACTGACAGGACCCGAACCAGAACGGCCGGTCCCATTTCCGGCCCCGCCTGGCTCCGCGCAGGGCCGCGAGCAACCTCGGCTCGGCTCAGCTGTGAGGGGCGGGGCGGGGCCGCGGGCGATGGTCCCGCCCCCATCCCGGGCAGCGCGGGGCGCCGGGGCGGGCTCGGGGCGGAGCCGGGGCGGGCTCAGGGCGGAGCCGGGGCGGGCTCGGGGCGGAGCCGGGGCTCTGTGAGGCGGGGCCCGGAGGCAGCCGGGGCCGGGCAGTACCGGGGGCGCGGCTTCAGGGGCGCGGGGCGGGTCCCAAGTGCACGGCGCCGGGACCCCACCGGGGCGTTCCACACCGAGCCCATAGAGCAGCAGCTACTTCCGCCACCCTTTTGAATCCCCGCGATTGGCGGGCTCGCTGAGGCATCGGCAGTGCTGATTGGACAGCGGGCCCCGGGAACCGCCCCCGCCCCCCGGCCCGCGCTGAGGGCCCGGGGCCTCCGCCCTCAGACCGGCTCCGGCTCCAACCCGGCCCGGGCTCTGCTCCGGTCCCCCCGGCCCGCCCTGAGGGCCCGGGGGCTCTGCCCCGAGACCGGCCTCGCCCCTCCCCGCCTCGCCCTGTAGTAGATTTCTGTTTGGTTTGTGGGAAGAAACATGTGTGAGAAGTGAGAGTTGTGCTGGAGGGGTGCTGCTGGGATGAAAGGATGGAGTAAATCTGCTCCGAGGATGTGCGATGAAGAATTCAGGGTCAGAGGTGGGCAATATTTATAAACTGTCTCCATATTTCCCTGTATCTCTGGGTGTTTGGATTTAGCCTGGGATTGTCAGCTAAGTTATAAACAAGCCAACCCGGCTACTGAACTCCCAATGAACGTTTGGAACCCTTGCACAGAAAGACAAGGTAGTGATGATTCCAAAGGAGAAAATGTAAATGAAGGGTAACGATTGCTGGGAAATTTCCTTAGGAATTGTGAACCTCACACAAACGGAATTTAGGAGGTGGAATCCCAGTTTCAGCCTTGGGCACGTGCAGGAGCAGAGGGATCCTTATTCACAGCAAGGAAAGCCCGGTGCCCCAGCGTGTCAGTGCACACAGTGCAATGTCCAGGAAATGAGCAGCTGGGACTGGCAGCAGCTGCAGGTGAGAGCTGTCACAGGATGATTGAGGGGACAGAGCAGCCCCAGGTGAGAGCTGTCACACTGATGAGGGGACAGGTGGAAGCTGTAAAGGATAACGAGGGGGCGGGTCCTGCCAGCACTGCTTTAAGAGGGGAGCCCGAGCTGAGTTTGGCACGGAGCTGCGGGAGGAGAGGGGTTTATGCTGGGCTCCCAGGTGAGGCTCATGGAAGGATGGTGAGTTCATCTCACAGGGGCTGGGGGAGGCCTTGGGCATGGAACATTACTTCAGGAGGTGCTGAGGGACAAACCTTTGTGCCGAGCAGCAGCAGCAGCACAAAAGGTTGAAATAAGTTTTGGTTTGGCATGTAGTGATGGGATTGGCGTCTATGGTGTGCTAGTGTTGTCTAAAGGTTTAAACTTTAACGTTTATTTTTAAAGTTTTA
>NW_027094880.1:0-46891 GCF_029207755.1 Chamaea fasciata | reverse complement strand
CCTGGAGGTCCCCTAGGTGTCCTTGGGGGTGCCCTGGCTGTCCTGGGGTGCCCTGGCTGTCCCCAAGGTGTCCCTGGGGGTGCCCTGCCTGTCCTCTCGGTGTCCCTGGGGGTGCCCTGGCTGTGCTTTTGGTGTCCCTGGGGGTGCCCTGGCTGTCCCTAGGGTGCCCTGGCTGTCCCTAGGTGTCCCTGGGTGTTCCCTGGGTGTCCCTGGGCGTGCACAGGGTGTCCCTGGGGTTCCCTGGCTGTCCCCTAGGTGTCCCGGGATGGGCCCTGGCTGTCCCCTAGGTGTCCCTGGGGTGCACAGGGTGTCCCTGGGGTTCCCTGTCTGTCCCCTAGGTGTCCCGGGATGGGCCCTGGCTGTCCCCTAGGTGTCCCTGGGGGTGCCCTGGCTGTCCCTAGGGTGCCCTGGCTGTGCCCTAGGTGTCCCTGGGGGTGCACAGGGTGTCACTGGGGTTCCCTGGCTGTCCCGTACGTGTCCCTGGGGTTCCCTGGAGGTCCCCTAGGTGTCCCTGGGGGTGCCCTGGCTGTCCCCTAGGTGTCCCTGGGGGTGCCCTGGCTGTCCCTAGGGCGCCCTTGGGGTGCCCTAGGTGTCCCTGGGGGTGCCCTGGCTATCCCTAGGGTTCCTGGCTGTCCCCTCGGTTTCCCTGGGGGTGGCCTGCCTGTCCCCTAGGTGCCCTTGGGGGTGCCCTGACTGTGCCCTCTGTGTCCCTGGGGGTGCCCTGGCTGTCCTTAGGGTGCCCTTGCTGTCCCCTAGCTGTCCCTGGGGGTACCCTGGCTGTCCCTGGGGTGCTCTGGATGTCCCCTTGGTGTCCCTGGGGGTGCCCTGGCTGTCCCCTTGGTGTCCCTAGAGTGCCCTGTCTGTGCCCTTGGTGTCCCTGGGGGTGCCCTAGCTGTCCCTAGGGTGCCCTGGCTGTCCCCTAGGTGTCCCTGGGGTGCCCTGGTGTCCCTCGGGGTGCCCTGGCTGTCCCCTAGGTTTCCCTGGGGGTGCCCTGCCTGTCCCCTACGTGTCCCTGTGGGTGCCCTGGCTGTCCCCAGGGTGCCCTGGCTGTGCCCTCGGTGTCTCTGGGGGTGCCCTGGCTGTCCCTAGGGTGCCCTGGCTGTCCCCTCGGTGTCCCTGGGGGTGCCCTGCGTGTCCCCTAGGTGTCTCTGGGGGTGCCCTGGCTGTCCCTAGGGTGCCCTGGCTGTCCCCTTGGTGTCCCTGGGGGTGGCCTGCCTGTCCCCTAGGTGTCCTTGGGGGTGCCCTGGCTGTGCCCTCTGTGTCCCTGAGGGTGCCCTGGCTGTCCTTAGGGTGCCCTGGCTGTCCCCTAGTTGTCCCTGGGGGTGCCCTGGGTGTACCTGGGGTGCCCTGGCTGGCCCCTAGGTGTCCCTGGGGGTGCCCTGGGTGTCCCTGTGGATGCCCTGTCCTGTCCCCTAGGGGTCTCTGGGGGTGCCCTGCCTGTCCCTTTAGGTGTTCCTGGGGGTGCCCTGGCTGTCCCTAGGGTGCCCTGGCTGTGCCCTTGGTGTCCCTGGGGGTGCCCTGGCTGTCCCTAGGGTGCCCTGTCTGTCCCCTAGGTGTCCCTGGGGGTGCCCTGGTGTCCCTCGGGGTGCCTTGGCTGTCCCCTAGGTGTCCCTGGGGGTGCCCTGGGTGTCCCTCGAGATGCCCTGGCTGTCCCCTAGGTGTCCCTGGGGGTGCCCTGGGTGTCCCTGGGGCGCCCTGGCTTTCCCCTTGGTGTCCCTGGAGGTGCCCTGGCTGTCTCTGGTGTTCCCTGAATGTCCCCTAGGTGTCCCTGGGGGTGCCCTGGCTGTCCTTGGGGTGCTCTGGCTGTCCCCTTGGTGTCCCTGGGGGTGCCCTGGCTGTCCCCTAGCTGTCCCTGGGGGTGCCCTGGCTGTCCTCTTCGTGTCTTGGGGGTGCCCTGGCTGTCCCTAGGGTGCCCTGGCTGTCCCCTAGGTGTCCCTGGGGTTGCCCAGGGTGTCCCTGGGAATGCCCTTGCTGTCCCGTAGGTGTCCCTGGGGGTGCCCTGGCTGTCCTTGGGGTGCTCTGGCTGTCCCCTTGGTGTCCCTGGGGGTGCCCTGGCTGTCCCTGGGGTGCCATGGCTGTCCTCTACGTGTCCCTGGGGATGCCCTGGGTGTCCCTGGTGTGCCCTGGCTGTCCCTAGGTGTCCCTGGGGGTGCCCTAGGTGTCCCTGGGGGTGCCCTGGCTGTCCCTAGGGTGCCCTGGCTGTCCCCTAGGTGTCCCTGGGGGTGCCCTGGGTGTCCCTGGGGTGCCCTGGCTGTCCCCAAGGTGTCCCTGTGGGTGCCCAGAGTGTCCCTGGGAGTGCCCTGGCTGTCCCCTAGGGGTCTCTCGGGGTGCCCTGGCTGTCCCGTCAGTGTCCCTGGGGGTGGCCCGCCTGTCCCCTAGGTGTCCCTGGGGGTGCCCTGGGTGTCCCTGGGGGGGCCCTGGCTGTCCCCTTGGTGTCCCTGGGGGTGCCCTGGCTGTCCCCTAGCTGTCCCTGGGGGTGCCCTAGCTGTCACCTAGGTGTCCCTGGGGGTGCCCTGGCTGTCCCTAGGGTGCCCTGGCTGTGCCCTTGGTGTCCCTGGGGGTGCCCTGGCTGTCCCTAGGGTGCCCTGTCTGTCCCCTAGGTGTCTCTGAGGGTGCCCTGGTGTCCCTCGGGGTGCCCTGGCTGTCCCCTAGGTGTCCCTGGGGGTGCCCTGGCTGTCCCTAGGGTGCCCTGGCTGTGCCCACGGTGTATCTGGGGGTGCCCTGGCTGTCCCCTAGGTGTCCCTGGGTGTGCCCTGGATGTGCCTGGGTTGCCCTGGCTGTCCCCTAGGTGTCCCTGGGGGTGCCCTGGGTGTCCCTCGGGATGCCCTGGCTGTCCCCTAGGTGTCCCTGGGGGTGCCCTGGGTGTCCCTGGGGGTGCCCTGGGTGTCCCTGGGGCGCCCTGACTGTCCCCTTGGTGTACCTGGGGGTGCCCTGACTGTCCCCTAGCTGTCCCTGGGGGTGCCCTGGCTGTCCCTGGGGTGCCATGGCTGTCCTCTACGTTTCCCTGGGGGTGCCCTGGCTGTCCCCTCGGTGGCCCTGGGGGTGCCCTGCCTTTCCCCTAGGTGTCCTTGGGGGGGCCCTGGCTGTTCCCTAGGTGTCCCTGGGGGTGCCCTGGGTGTCCCTGGAGTGGCCTGGCTGTCCCCTTATTTTCCCGGGGGGAGCCCTGGCTGTCCCCTAGGTGTTCCTGGGGGTGTCCTGCCTTCCCCTAGGTGTCCCTGGGGGTGCCCTGAGTATCCCTGGGGGGGCCCTGGCTGTCCCCTAGGTGTCCCTGGGGGGGCCCTGGCTTTCCACTAGGTGTCCCTGGGGGTGCCCTCGCTGTCCCTGGGGTGCCCTGCCTGTCCCCTAGGTGTCCCTGGGGGTGCCCTGGCTGTCTTTAGGGTGCCCTGGGTGTCCCCTAGGTGTCTCTGGGGGTGCCCTGCGTGTCCCTGAGGTGCCCTGGCTGTCCCCTAGGTGTTTCTGGGGTTGCCCTAGGTGTCCCTGGGGGTGCCCTGGCTGTCCCTAGGATGCCCTGGCTGTCCCCTAGGTGTCCCTGGGGGTGCCCTGGGTGTCCCTGGCGGTGCCCTGGCTGTCCCCAAGGTGTCCCTGTGGGTGCCCAGAGTGTCCCTGGGAGTGCCCTGCCTGTCCCCTAGGTGTCCCTGGGGGTGCCCTGGGTATCCCTGCGAGTGCCCTGCCTGTCCCCTAGGTGTCCCTGGGGGTGCCCTGGGTGTCCCTGAGAGGGCCCTGACTGTCCCCTAGGTGTCCCTGGGTGTGCCCTGGATGTGCCTGGGTTGCCCTGGCTGTCCCCTAGGTGTCCCTGGGGGTGACCTGGGTGTCCCTCGGGATGCCCTGGCTGTCCCCTAGGTGTCCCTGGGGGTGCCCTGGGTGTCCCTGGGGCGCCCTGACTGTCCCCTTGGTGTACCTGGGGGTGCCCTGACTGTCCCCTAGCTGTCCCTGGGGGTGCCCTGGCTGTCCCTGGGGTGCCATGGCTGTCCTCTACGTGTCCCTGGGGGTGCCCTGGCTGTCCCCTCGGTGGCCCTGGGGGTGCCCTGCCTTTCCCCTAGGTGTCCTTGGGGGGGCCCTGGCTGTCCCCTAGGTGTCCCTGGGGGTGTCCTGCCTTCCCCTAGGTGTCCCTGGGGGTGCCCTGGGTATCCCTGGGGGGGCCCTGGCTGTCCCCTAGGTGTCCCTGGGGGGGGCCTGGCTTTCCCCTAGGTGTCCCTGGGGGTGCCCTCGCTGTCCCTGGGGTGCCCTGGCTGTCCCTAGGGTGCCCTGCCTGTCCCCTAGGTGTCCCTGGGGGTGCCCTGGCTGTCTTTAGGGTTCCCTGGGTGTCCCCTAGGTGTCTCTGGGGGTGCCCTGCGTGTCCCTCAGGTGCCCTGGCTGTCCCCTAGCTGTTTCTGGGGTTGCCCTAGGTGTCCCTGGGGGTGCCCTGGCTGTCCCTAGGATGCCCTGGCTGTCCCCTAGGTGTCCCTGGGGGTGCCCTGGGTGTCCCTGGCGGTGCCCTGGCTGTCCCCAAGGTGTCCCTGTGGGTGCCCAGAGTGTCCCTGGGAGTGCCCTGCCTGTCCCCTAGGTGTCCCTGGGGGTGCCCTGGGTGTCCCTGCGAGTGCCCTGCCTGTCCCCTAGGTCTCCCTGGGGGTGCCCTGGGTGTCCCTGGGGGTGCCATGCCTGTCCCCTAGGTGTCCCTGGGGGTTCCCTGCCTGTCCCCTAGGTGTCCCTGGGGGTGCCCTGGGTGTCCCTGGAGTGCCCTGGCTGTCCCCTAAATGTCCCTGGGGGAGCCCTGGCTGTCCCTTAGGTGTCCCTGGGGGTCTCCTGCCTTCCCCTAGGTGTCCCTGGGGGTGCCCTGAGTGTCCCTGGGGGTGCCCTGGAGGTCACCTAGGTGTCCCTGGGGGTGCCCTGGGTGTCCCTGGGGTGCCCTGGCTGTCCCCAAGGTGTCCCTGGGGGTGCGTTGCCTGTCCTCTCGGTGTCCCTGGGGGTGCCCTGGCTGTCCCTAGGGTGCCCTGGCTGTCCCCTCGGTGTCCCTGGGGGGGCCCTGGCTGTCCCTTAGGTGTCCCTGTGGATGCCCTGTCTGTCCCTGGGGGTGCCCTGGCTGTCCCCTAGGTATACGTGGGGGTGCCCTGTCTGTCCCTGGAGTGCCCTGGCTGTCCCCTAGGTGTCCTTGGGGGGGGCCCTGGCTGTCCCCTAGGTGTCCCTGGGGGTGCCCTGGCTGTCCCTAGGGCGCCCTGGGGGTGCCCTAGGTGTCCCTGGGGGTGCCCTGGCTGTCCCCTCGGTGTCCCTGATGGTGCCCTGATTGTCCCTGGGGGTGCCCTGATTGTCCCTGGTGTGCCAAGGGGGTGCCCTGGCTGTCCCCAAGGTGTCCCTGGGGTTGCCTTCCCTGTCCCCTAGGTGTCCCTGGGGTGCCCTGGCTGTCCCCTCGGTGTCCCTGGGGGTGCCCAGGGTGTCCCTGGGGGGGCCCTGGCTGTCCCCTTGGTGTCCCTGGGGGTGCCCTGGCTGTCCCCTAGGTGTCCCTGGGGTGCCCTGGCTGTCCTTGGGGTGCTCTGGCTGTCCCCTAGGTGTCCCTGGGGGTGCCCTGGCTGTCCCCTAGCTGTCCCAGGGGTTGCCCTGGCTGTCCCCTAGGTGTCCCTGGGGGTGCCCTGGCTGTCCCTAGGGTGCCCTGGCTGTGCCCTAGGTGTCCCTGGGGGTGCACAGGGTGTCACTGGGGTTCCCTGGAGGTCCCCTAGGTGTCCCTGGGGGTGCCCTGGCTGTCCCCTAGGTGTCCCTGGGGGTGCCCTGGCTGTCCCTAGGGCGCCCTTGGGGTGCCCTAGGTGTCCCTGGGGGTGCCCTGGCTATCCCTAGGGTTCCCTGGCTGTCCCCTCGGTTTCCCTGGGGGTGGCCTGCCTGTCCCCTAGGTGCCCTTGGGGGTGCCCTGACTGTGCCCTCTGTGTCCCTGGGGGTGCCCTGGCTGTCCTTAGGGTGCCCTTGCTGTCCCCTAGCTGTCCCTGGGGGTACCCTGGCTGTCCCTGGGGTGCTCTGGATGTCCCCTTGGTGTCCCTGGGGGTGCCCTGGCTGTCCCCTTGGTGTCCCTAGGGTGCCCTGTCGTTGCCCTTGGTGTCCCTGGGGGTGCCCTAGCTGTCCCTAGGGTGCCCTGGCTGTCCCCTAGGTGTCCCTGGGGTGCCCTGGTGTCCCTCGGGGTGCCCTGGCTGTCCCCTAGGTTTCCCTGGGGGTGCCCTGCCTGTCCCCTACGTGTCCCTGGGGGTGCCCTGGCTGTCCCCTAGGTGTCCTTGGGGGTGCCCTGGCTGTGCCCTCTGTGTCCCTGAGGGTGCCCTGGCTGTCCTTAGGGTGCCCTGGCTGTCCCCTAGTTGTCCCTGGGGGTGCCCTGGGTGTACCTGGGGTGCCCTGGCTGGCCCCTAGGTGTCCCTGGGGGTGCCCTGGGTGTCCCTGTGGATGCCCTGTCTGTCCCCTAGGTGTCCCTGGGGGTGCCCTGGGTGTCCCTGGGGAGGCCCTGGCTGTCCCCTAGGGGTCTCTGGGGGTGCCCTGCCTGTCCCTTTAGGTGTCCCTGGGGGTGCCCTGGCTGTCCCTAGGGTGCCCTGGCTGTGCCCTTGGTGTCCCTGGGGGTGCCCTGGCTGTCCCTAGGGTGCCCTGTCTGTCCCCTAGGTGTCCCTGGGGGTGCCCTGGTGTCCCTCGGGGTGCCTTGGCTGTCCCCTAGGTGTCCCTGGGGGTGCCCTGGGTGTCCCTCGAGATGCCCTGGCTGTCCCCTAGGTGTCCCTGGGGGTGCCCTGGGTGTCCCTGGGGCGCCCTGGCTTTCCCCTTGGTGTCCCTGGAGGTGCCCTGGCTGTCTCTGGTGTTCCCTGAATGTCCCCTAGGTGTCCCTGGGGGTGCCCTGGCTGTCCTTGGGGTGCTCTGGCTGTCCCCTTGGTGTCCCTGGGGGTGCCCTGGCTGTCCCCTAGCTGTCCCTGGGGGTGCCCTGGCTGTCCTCTTCGTGTCTTGGGGGTGCCCTGGCTGTCCCTAGGGTGCCCTGGCTGTCCCCTAGGTGTCCCTGGGGTTGCCCAGGGTGTCCCTGGGGGTGCCCTTGCTGTCCCGTAGGTGTCCCTGGGGGTGCCCTGGCTGTCCTTGGGGTGCTCTGGCTGTCCCCTTGGTGTCCCTGGGGGTGCCCTGGCTGTCCCTGGGGTGCCATGGCTGTCCTCTACGTGTCCCTGGGGATGCCCTGGGTGTCCCTGGTGTGCCCTGGCTGTCCCCTCGGTGTCCCTGGGGGTGCCCTGCCTGTCCCCTAGGTGTCCCTGGGGGTGCCCTGGCTTTCCCCTCGGTGTCCCTGGGCGTGCCCTGGCTGTCTTTAGGGTTCCCTGGCTGTCCCCTAGGTGTCCCTGGGGGTGCCCTGGGTGTCCCTGGGGGGGCCCTGGCTGTCCCCTTGGTGTCCCTGGGGGTGCCCTGGCTGTCCCCTAGCTGTCCCTGGTGGTGCCCTAGCTGTCACCTAGGTGTCCCTGGGGGTGCCCTGGCTTTCCCTAGGGTGCCCTGGCTGTGCTCTTGGTGTCCCTGGGGGTGCCCTGGCTGTCCCTAGGGTGCCCTGTCTGTCCCCTAGGTGTCTCTGAGGGTGCCCTGGTGTCCCTCGGGGTGCCCTGGCTGTCCCCTAGGTGTCCCTGGGGGTGCCCTGGCTGTCCCTAGGGTGCCCTGGCTGTGCCCACGGTGTATCTGGGGGTGCCCTGGATGTGCCTGGGTTGCCCTGGCTGTCCCCTAGGTGTCCCTGGGGGTGCCCTGGGTGTCCCTCGGGATGCCCTGGCTGTCCCCTAGGTGTCCCTGGGGGTGCCCTGGGTGTCCCTGGGGGTTCCCTGGGTGTCCCTGGGGCGCCCTGACTGTCCCCTTGGTGTACCTGGGGGTGCCCTGACTGTCCCCTAGCTGTCCCTGGGGGTGCCCTGGCTGTCCCTGGGGTGCCATGGCTGTCCTCTACGTTTCCCTGGGGGTGCCCTGGCTGTCCCCTCGGTGGCCCTGGGGGTGCCCTGCCTTTCCCCTAGGTGTCCTTGGGGGGGCCCTGGCTGTTCCCTAGGTGTCCCTGGGGGTGCCCTGGGTGTCCCTGGAGTGGCCTGGCTGTCCCCTTATTTTCCCGGGGGGAGCCCTGGCTGTCCCCTAGGTGTCCCTGGGGGTGTCCTGCCTTCCCCTAGGTGTCCCTGGGGGTGCCCTGAGTATCCCTGGGGGGGCCCTGGCTGTCCCCTAAGTGTCCCTGGGGGGGCCCTGGCTTTCCACTAGGTGTCCCTGGGGGTGCCCTCGCTGTCCCTGGGGTGCCCTGCCTGTCCCCTAGGTGTCCCTGGGGGTGCCCTGGCTGTCTTTAGGGTGCCCTGGGTGTCCCCTAGGTGTCTCTGGGGGTGCCCTGCGTGCCCCTGAGGTGCCCTGGCTGTCCCCTAGGTGTCCCTGGGGGTGCCCTGGCTGTCTTTAGGGTGCCCTGGCTGTCCCCTAGCTGTCCCAGGGGTTGCCCTGGCTGTCCCCTAGGTGTCCCTGGGGGTGCCCTGGCTGTCCCTAGGGTGCCCTGGCTGTGCCCTAGGTGTCCCTGGGGGTGCACAGGGTGTCACTGGGGTTCCCTGGAGGTCCCCTAGGTGTCCCTGGGGGTGCCCTGGCTGTCCCCTAGGTGTCCCTGGGGGTGCCCTGGCTGTCCCTAGGGCGCCCTTGGGGTGCCCTAGGTGTCCCTGGGGGTGCCCTGGCTATCCCTAGGGTTCCCTGGCTGTCCCCTCGGTTTCCCTGGGGGTGGCCTGCCTGTCCCCTAGGTGCCCTTGGGGGTGCCCTGACTGTGCCCTCTGTGTCCCTGGGGGTGCCCTGGCTGTCCTTAGGGTGCCCTTGCTGTCCCCTAGCTGTCCCTGGGGGTACCCTGGCTGTCCCTGGGGTGCTCTGGATGTCCCCTTGGTGTCCCTGGGGGTGCCCTGGCTGTCCCCTTGGTGTCCCTAGGGTGCCCTGTCGTTGCCCTTGGTGTCCCTGGGGGTGCCCTAGCTGTCCCTAGGGTGCCCTGGCTGTCCCCTAGGTGTCCCTGGGGTGCCCTGGTGTCCCTCGGGGTGCCCTGGCTGTCCCCTAGGTTTCCCTGGGGGTGCCCTGCCTGTCCCCTACGTGTCCCTGGGGGTGCCCTGGCTGTCCCCTAGGTGTCCTTGGGGGTGCCCTGGCTGTGCCCTCTGTGTCCCTGAGGGTGCCCTGGCTGTCCTTAGGGTGCCCTGGCTGTCCCCTAGTTGTCCCTGGGGGTGCCCTGGGTGTACCTGGGGTGCCCTGGCTGGCCCCTAGGTGTCCCTGGGGGTGCCCTGGGTGTCCCTGTGGATGCCCTGTCTGTCCCCTAGGTGTCCCTGGGGGTGCCCTGGGTGTCCCTGGGGAGGCCCTGGCTGTCCCCTAGGGGTCTCTGGGGGTGCCCTGCCTGTCCCTTTAGGTGTCCCTGGGGGTGCCCTGGCTGTCCCTAGGGTGCCCTGGCTGTGCCCTTGGTGTCCCTGGGGGTGCCCTGGCTGTCCCTAGGGTGCCCTGTCTGTCCCCTAGGTGTCCCTGGGGGTGCCCTGGTGTCCCTCGGGGTGCCTTGGCTGTCCCCTAGGTGTCCCTGGGGGTGCCCTGGGTGTCCCTCGAGATGCCCTGGCTGTCCCCTAGGTGTCCCTGGGGGTGCCCTGGGTGTCCCTGGGGCGCCCTGGCTTTCCCCTTGGTGTCCCTGGAGGTGCCCTGGCTGTCTCTGGTGTTCCCTGAATGTCCCCTAGGTGTCCCTGGGGGTGCCCTGGCTGTCCTTGGGGTGCTCTGGCTGTCCCCTTGGTGTCCCTGGGGGTGCCCTGGCTGTCCCCTAGCTGTCCCTGGTGGTGCCCTGGCTGTCCTCTTCGTGTCTTGGGGGTGCCCTGGCTGTCCCTAGGGTGCCCTGGCTGTCCCCTAGGTGTCCCTGGGGTTGCCCAGGGTGTCCCTGGGGGTGCCCTTGCTGTCCCGTAGGTGTCCCTGGGGGTGCCCTGGCTGTCCTTGGGGTGCTCTGGCTGTCCCCTTGGTGTCCCTGGGGGTGCCCTGGCTGTCCCTGGGGTGCCATGGCTGTCCTCTACGTGTCCCTGGGGATGCCCTGGGTGTCCCTGGTGTGCCCTGGCTGTCCCCTCGGTGTCCCTGGGGGTGCCCTGCCTGTCCCCTAGGTGTCCCTGGGGGTGCCCTGGCTTTCCCCTCGGTGTCCCTGGGCGTGCCCTGGCTGTCTTTAGGGTTCCCTGGCTGTCCCCTAGGTGTCCCTGGGGGTGCCCTGGGTGTCCCTGGGGGGGCCCTGGCTGTCCCCTTGGTGTCCCTGGGGGTGCCCTGGCTGTCCCCTAGCTGTCCCTGGTGGTGCCCTAGCTGTCACCTAGGTGTCCCTGGGGGTGCCCTGGCTTTCCCTAGGGTGCCCTGGCTGTGCTCTTGGTGTCCCTGGGGGTGCCCTGGCTGTCCCTAGGGTGCCCTGTCTGTCCCCTAGGTGTCTCTGAGGGTGCCCTGGTGTCCCTCGGGGTGCCCTGGCTGTCCCCTAGGTGTCCCTGGGGGTGCCCTGGCTGTCCCTAGGGTGCCCTGGCTGTGCCCACGGTGTATCTGGGGGTGCCCTGGATGTGCCTGGGTTGCCCTGGCTGTCCCCTAGGTGTCCCTGGGGGTGCCCTGGGTGTCCCTCGGGATGCCCTGGCTGTCCCCTAGGTGTCCCTGGGGGTGCCCTGGGTGTCCCTGGGGGTTCCCTGGGTGTCCCTGGGGCGCCCTGACTGTCCCCTTGGTGTACCTGGGGGTGCCCTGACTGTCCCCTAGCTGTCCCTGGGGGTGCCCTGGCTGTCCCTGGGGTGCCATGGCTGTCCTCTACGTTTCCCTGGGGGTGCCCTGGCTGTCCCCTCGGTGGCCCTGGGGGTGCCCTGCCTTTCCCCTAGGTGTCCTTGGGGGGGCCCTGGCTGTTCCCTAGGTGTCCCTGGGGGTGCCCTGGGTGTCCCTGGAGTGGCCTGGCTGTCCCCTTATTTTCCCGGGGGGAGCCCTGGCTGTCCCCTAGGTGTCCCTGGGGGTGTCCTGCCTTCCCCTAGGTGTCCCTGGGGGTGCCCTGAGTATCCCTGGGGGGGCCCTGGCTGTCCCCTAAGTGTCCCTGGGGGGGCCCTGGCTTTCCACTAGGTGTCCCTGGGGGTGCCCTCGCTGTCCCTGGGGTGCCCTGCCTGTCCCCTAGGTGTCCCTGGGGGTGCCCTGGCTGTCTTTAGGGTGCCCTGGGTGTCCCCTAGGTGTCTCTGGGGGTGCCCTGCGTGCCCCTGAGGTGCCCTGGCTGTCCCCTAGGTGTTTCTGGGGTTGCCCTAGGTGTCCCTGGGGGTGCCCTGGCTGTCCCTAGGATGCCCTGGCTGTCCCCTAGGTGTCCCTGGGGGTGCCCTGGGTGTCCCTGGCGGTGCCCTGGCTGTCCCCAAGGTGTCCCTGTGGGTGCCCAGAGTGTCCCTGGGAGTGCCCTGCCTGTCCCCTAGGTGTCCCTGGGGGTGCCCTTGGTGTCCCTGCGAGTGCCCTGCCTGTCCCCTAGGTGTCCCTGGGGGTGCCCTGGGTGTCCCTGAGAGGGCCCTGACTGTCCCCTAGGTGTCCCTGGGGGTGCCCTGGGTGTCCCTGGGGTGCCCTGTTGTTCCCCAAGGTGTCCCTGTGGGTGCCCAGAGTGTCCCTGGGAGTGCCCAGGCTGTCCCCTAGGGGTCTCTCGGGGTGCCCTGGCTGTCCCGTCAGTGTCCCTGGGGGTGGCCGGCCTGTCCCCTAGGTGTCCCTGGGGGTGCCCTGGGTGTCCCTGGGGTGCCCTGGCTGTCCCCTTGGTGTCCCTGGGGGTGCTCTGCCTGTCCCCTAGGTGTCCCTGGGGGTGCCCTGGCTGTCCTCTAGGTGTCCCTGGGGGTGCCCTGGGTGTCCCTGGGAGGGCCCTGGCTGTCCCCTTGGTGTCCCTGGGGGTGCCCTGGCTGTGCCCTCGGTGTCCCTGAGGGTGCCCTGGCTGTCCCTAGGGTGCCCTGGCTGTGCCCTAGGTGTCCCTGGGGGTGCCCTGGCTGTCCCCAGGGTGCCCTGGCTGTGCCCTCGGTGTCTCTGGGGGTGCCCTGGCTGTCCCTAGGGTGCCCTGGCTGTCCCCTCGGTGTCCCTGGGGGTGCCCTGCGTGTCCCCTAGGTGTCTCTGGGGGTGCCCTGGCTGTCCCTAGGGTGCCCTGACTGTGCCCTCTGTGTCCCTGGGGGTGCCCTGGCTGTCCTTAGGGTGCCCTGGCTGTCTCCTAGGTGTCCCTGGGGGTGCCCTGGGTGTCCCGTCAGTGTCCCTGGGGGTGCCCTGCCTGTCCCCTCGGTGTCCCTGGGGGTGCCCAGGGTGTCCCTGGGGTGCCCTGGCTGTCCCCTACGTGTCCCTGGGGGTGCCCTAGGTGTCCCTGGGGGTGCCCTGGCTGTCCCTAGGGTGCCCTGGCTGTCCCCTAGGTGTCCCTGGCTGTGCCCTGGGTGTCCCTGGGGTGCCCTGGCTGTCCCCTTGGTGTCCCTGGGGGTGCTCTGCCTGTCCCCTAGGTGTCCCTGGGGGTGCCCTGGCTGTCCTCTAGGTGTCCCTGGGGGTGCCCTGGGTGTCCCTGGGAAGGCCCTGGCTGTCCCCTTGGTGTCCCTGGGGGTGCCCTGGCTGTGCCCTCGGTGTCCCTGAGGGTGCCCTGGCTGTCCCGTACGTGTCCCTGGGGGTGCACTGGAGGTCCCCTAGGTGTCCCTGGGGGTGCCCTCGCTGTCCCTGGGGTGCCCTGGCTGTCCCCTAGGTGTCTCTGGGGGTCCCCTGGGTGTCCCTGGGGGTGCCCAGGGTGTCCCTTAGGTGTCCCTGGGGGTGCCCTTGCTGTCCCCTAGCTGTCCCTGGGGGTACCCTGGCTGTCCCTGGAATGCTCTGGATGTCCCCTTGGTGTCCCTGGGGGTGCCCTGGCTGTCCCCTTGGTGTCCGTAGGGTGCCCTGTCTGTGCCCTTGGTGTCCCTGGGGGTGCCCTAGCTGTCCCTAGGGTGCCCTGGCTGTCCCCTAGGTTTCCCTGGGGGTGCCCTGCCTGTCCCCTACGTGTCCCTGGGGGTGCCCTGGCTGTCCCCAGGGTGCCCTGGCTGTGCCCTCGGTGTCTCTGGGGGTGCCCTGGCTGTCCCTAGGGTGCCCTGGCTGTCCCCTCGGTGTCCCTGGGGGTGCCCTGCATGTCCCCTGGGTGTCTCTGGGGGTGCCCTGGCTGTCCCTAGGGTGCCCTGGCTGTCCCCTCGGTGTCCCTTGGCGTGGCCTGCCTGTCCCCTAGGTGTCCTTGGGGGTGCCCTGGCTGTGCCCTCTGTGTCCCTGGGGGTGCCCTGGCTGTCCTTAGGGTGCCCTGGCTGTCCCCTAGGTGTCCCTCGGGGTGCCCTGGGTGTACCCGGGGTGCCCTGGCTGTCCCCTAGGTGTCCCTGGGGTGCCCTGGGTGTCCCTGGGGATGCCCTGTCTGTCCCCTAGGTGTCCCTGGGGGTGCCCTGGGTGTCCCTGGGGAGGCCCTGGCTGTCCCCTAGGGGTCTCTGGGGGTACCCTGCCTGTCCATTTAGGTGTCCCTGGGGGTGCCCTGGCTGTCCCTAGGGTGCCCTGGCTGTCCCCTTGGTGTCCCTGGGGGTGCCCTTGCTGTGCCCTAGGTGTCCCTGGCGGTGCCCTGGGTGTCCCTGGGGGTGCCCTCGCTGTCCCTGGGGTTGCCCTGGCTGTCCCTGGGGTGCCCTGGCTGTCCCCTAGGTGTCCCTGGGGGTGCCCTGGGTGTCCCTGGAGTGACCTGGCTGTCCCCTAAATGTCCCTGGGGGTGCCCTGGCTGTCCCCTAGGTGTCCCTGGGGGTGCCCTGTGTGTCCCTGCGGTGCCCTGGCTGTCCCCTAGGTGTTTCTGGAGGTGCCCTAGGTGTCCCTGGGGGTGCCCTGCGTGTCCCCGAGGTGTCCCTGGGGGTGCCCTGCGTGTCCCTGGGGTGCCCTGGCTGTCCCCTAGGTGTCCTTGGGGGTGCCCTGGCTGTGCCCTCTGTGTCCCTGGGGGTGCCCTGGCTGT
Organism: Chamaea fasciata; assembly: GCF_029207755.1. Lineage (NCBI taxonomy): Eukaryota > Metazoa > Chordata > Aves > Passeriformes > Sylviidae > Chamaea > Chamaea fasciata. Next base: position 33,000 of record NW_027094880.1, on the reverse strand, counting down.
CCTTAGGGTGCCCTGGCTGTCCCCTAGGTGTCCCTGGGGGTGCCCTGGGTGTACCTGGGGTGCCCTGGCTGTCCCCTAGGTGTCCCTGGGGGTGCCCTGGGTGTCCCTGGGGATGCCCTGTCTGTCCGCTAGGTGTCCCTGGGGGTGCCCTGGGTGTCCCTGGGGAGGCCCTGGCTGTCCCCTAGGGGTCTCTGGGGGTGCCCTGCCTGTCCCTTTAGGTGTCCCTGGGGGTGCCCTGGCTGTCCCTAGGGTGCCCTGGCTGTCCCCTTGGTGTCCCTGGGGGTGCCCTGGCTGTCCCTAGAGTGCCCGGTCTGTCCCCTAGGTGTCCCTGGGGGTGCCCTGCTGTCCCTCGGGGTGCCCTGGCTGTCCCCTACGTGTCCCTTGGGGTGCCCTGGGTGTCCCTCGAGATGCCCTGGCTGTCCCCTAGGTGTCCCTGGGGGTGCCCTGGGTGTCCCTGGGGCGCCCTGGCTTTCCCCTTGGTGTCCCTGGAGGTGCCCTGGCTGTCTCTGGTGTTCCCTGAATGTCCCCTAGGTGTCCCTGGGGGTGCCCTGGCTGTCCTTGGGGTGCTCTGGCTGTCCCCTTGGTGTCCCTGGGGGTGCCCTGGCTGTCCCCTAGCTGTCCCTGGGGGTGCCCTGGCTGTCCCCTAGGTGTCTCTGGGGGTGCCCTGGCTGTCCCTAGGGTGCCCTGGCTGTCCCCTCGGTGTCCCTGGGGGTGCCCTGCGTGTCCCCTAGGTGTCTCTGGGGGTGCCCTGGCTGTCCCTAGGGTGCCCTGACTGTGCCCTCTGTGTCCCTGGGGGTGCCCTGGCTGTCCTTAGGGTGCCCTGGCTGTCCCCTAGGTGTCCCTGGGGGTGCCCTGGGTGTCCCGTCAGTGTCCCTGGGGGTGGCCGGCCTGTCCCCTAGGTGTCCCTGGGGGTGCCCTGGGTGTCCCTGGGGTGCCCTGGCTGTCCCCAAGGTGTCCCTGTGGGTGCCAGAGTGTCCCTGGGAGTGCCCAGGCTGTCCCCTAGGGGTCTCTCGGGGTGCCCTGGCTGTCCCGTCAGTGTGCCTGGGGGTGGCCGGCCTGTCCCCTAGGTGTCCCTGGGGGTGCCCTGCCTATCCCCTAGGTGTCCCTGGGGGTGCCTTGCCTGTCCCCTAGGTGTACCTGGGTGTGCCCTGGCTGTCTTTAGGGTGCCCTGGCTGTCCCCTACGTGTCCCTGGGGGTGCCCTAGGTGTCCCTGGGGGTGCCCTGGCTGTCCCTAGGGTGCCCTGGCTGTCCCCTAGGTGTCCCTGGCTGTGCCCTGGGTGTCCCTGGGGTGCCCTGGCTGTCCCCTTGGTGTCCCTGGGGGTGCTCTGCCTGTCCCCTAGGTGTCCCTGGGGGTGCCCTGGCTGTCCCCTTGGTGTCCCTGGGGGTGCCCTGGCTGTGCCCTCGGTGTCCCTGAGGGTGCCCTGGCTGTCCCTAGGGTGCCCTGGCTGTGCCCTAGGTGTCCCTGGTGGTGCCCTGGCTGTCCCGTACGTGTCCCTGGGGGTGCCCTGGAGGTCCCCTAGGTGTCCCTGGGGGTGCCCTCGCTGTCCCTGGGGTGCCCTGGCTGTCCCCTAGGTGTCTCTGGGGGTCCCCTGGGTGTCCCTGGGGGTGCCCAGGGTGTCCCTTAGGTGTCCCTGGGGGTGCCCTGGCTGTCCCCAGGGTGCCCTGGCTGTGCCCTCGGTGTCTCTGGGGGTGCCCTGGCTGTCCCCTCGGTGTCCCTGGGGGTGCCCTGCATGTCCCCTGGGTGTCTCTGGGGGTGCCCTGGCTGTCCCTAGGGTGCCCTGGCTGTCCCCTAGGTGTCCCTCGGGGTGCCCTGGGTGTACCCGGGGTGCCCTGGCTGTCCCCTAGGTGTCCCTGGGGGTGCCCTGGGTGTCCCTGGGGATGCCCTGTCTGTCCCCTAGGTGTCCCTGGGGGTGCCCTGGGTGTCCCTGGGGAGGCCCTGGCTGTCCCCTAGGGGTCTCTGCGGGTGCCCTGCCTGTCCATTTAGGTGTCCCTGGGGGTGCCCTGGCTGTCCCTAGGGTGCCCTGGCTGTCCCCTTGGTGTCCCTGGGGGTGCCCTGGCTGTCCCTAGGGTGCCCTGTCTGTCCCCTAGGTGTCCCTGGGGGTGCCCTGGTGTCCCTCGGGGTGCCCTGGCTGTCTCCTAGGTGTCCCTGGGAGTGCCCTGGGTGTCCCTCGAGATGCCCTGGCTGTCCCCTAGGTGTCCCCTGGGGGTGTCCTGGCTTTCCCCTCGGTGTACCTGGGTGTGCCCTGGCTGTCTTTAGGGTGCCCTGGCTGTCCCCTAGGGTGCCCTGGCTGTGCCCTAGGTGTCCCTGGGGGTGCACAGGGTGTCACTGGGGTTCCCTGGCTGTCCCGTACGTGTCCCTGGAGTTCCCTGGAGGTCCCCTAGGTGTCCCTGGGGGTGCCCTCGCTGTCCCTGGGGTGCCCTGGCTGTCCCCTAGGCGGCCCTGGGGGTGCCCTGGGTGTCCCTAGGGTGCCCTGGCTGTCCCCTAGGTGTCTCTGGGGGTGCCCTGGGTGTCCCTGGAGTGCCCTGGCTGTCCCCTAAATGTCCCTGAGGGTGCCCTGGCTGTCCCCTAGGTGTCCCTGGGGGTGCCCTGCCTGTCCCCTAGGTGTCCCTGGGGGTGCCCTGCGTGTCCCTGGGGTGCCCTGGCTGTCCCCTAGGTGTTTCTGGGGGTGCCCTAGGTGTCCCTCGGGGTGCCCTGGCTGTCCCTAGGGTGCCCTGGCTGTCCCCTAGGTGTCCCTGTGGGTGCCCTTGCTGTGCCCTAGGTGTCCCTGGGGGTGCCCTTGCTGTGCCCTAGGTGGCCCTGGGGGTGCCCTGGCTGTCCCCTAGGTGTCCCTGGGGGTGCCCAGGGTGTCCCTGGGGATGCCCTGGCTGTCCTTTAGGTGTCCCTGGGGGTGCCCTGGGTGTCCCTGGGGATGCCCTGTCTGTCCCCTAGGTGTCCCTGGGGGTGCCCTGGGTGTCCCTGGGGAGGCCCTGGCTGTCCCCTAGGGGTCTCTGGGGGTGCCCTGCCTGTCCCTTTAGGTGTCCCTGGGGGTGCCCTGGCTGTCCCTAGGGTGCCCTGGCTGTCCCCTCGGTGTCCCTGGGGGTGGCCTGCCTGTCCCCTAGGTGTCCCTGTGGGTGCCCTTGCTGTGCCCTAGGTGTCCCTGGGGGTGCCCTTGCTGTGCCCTAGGTGGCCCTGGGGGTGCCCTGGCTGTCCCCTAGGTGTCCCTGGGGTGCCCAGGGTGTCCCTGGGGATGCCCTGGCTGTCCTTTAGGTGTCCCTGGGGGTGCCCTGGGTGTCCCTGGGGATGCCCTGTCTGTCCCCTAGGTGTCCCTGGGGGTGCCCTGGGTGTCCCTGGGGAGGCCCTGGCTGTCCCCTAGGGGTCTCTGGGGGTGCCCTGCCTGTCCCTTTAGGTGTCCCTGGGGGTGCCCTGGCTGTCCCTAGGGTGCCCTGGCTGTCCCCTCGGTGTCCCTGGGGGTGGCCTGCCTGTCCCCTAGGTGTCCTTGGGGGTGCCCTGGCTGTGCCCTCTGTGTCCCTGGGGGTGCCCTGGCTGTCCTTAGGGTGCCCTGGCTGTCCCCTAGGTGTCCCTGGGGGTGCCCTGAATGTACCTGGGGTGCCCTGGCTGTCCCCTAGGTGTCCCTGGGGGTGCCCTGGGTGTCCCTGGGGATGCCCTGTCTGTCCGCTAGGTGTTCCTGGGGGTGCCCTGGGTGTCCCTGGGGAGGCCCTGGCTGTCCCCTAGGGGTCTCTGGGGGTGCCCTGCCTGTCCCTTTAGGTGTCCCTGGGGGTGCCCTGGCTGTCCCTAGGGTGCCCTGGCTGTCCCCTTGGTGTCCCTGGGGGTGCCCTGGCTGTCCCTCGGGGTGCCCTGGCTGTCCCCTAGGTGTCCCTGGGGGTGCCCTGGGTGTCCCTCGAGATGCCCTGGCTGTCCCCTAGGTGTCCCTGGGGGTGCCCTGGGTGTCCCTGGGGCGCCCTGGCTTTCCCCTTGGTGTCCCTGGAGGTGCCCTGGCTGTCTCTGGTGTTCCCTGAATGTCCCCTTGGTGTCCCTGGAGGTGCCCTGGCTGTCTCTGGTGTTCCCTGAATGTCCCCTAGGTGTCCCTGGGGGTGCCCTGGGTGTCCTTGGGGGGGCCCTGACTGTCCCCTAGGTGTCCCTGGGGGTGCCCTGCCTGTCCCCTAGGTATCCCTGGGGGTGCCCTGGCTGTCCTCTAGGTGTCTCTGGGGGTGCCCTGGGTGTCCCTGGGGGTGCCCTCGCTGTCCCTGGGGGTGCCCTCGCTGTCCCCTAGGTGGCCCTGTGTGTGCCCTGGGTGTCCCTGGGGGTGCCCTGCCTGTCCCCTAGGTGTCCCTGGGGGTGCCCTGGCTGTCCCTTAGGTGTCCCTGGGGTGCCCTGGCTGTGCCCTCGGTGTCTCTGGGGGTGCCCTGGCTGTCAGTAGGGTGCCATGGCTGTCCCTAGGGTGCCCTGGCTGTCCCCTCGGTGTCCCTGGGGTACGCTGGGTGTCCCTGGGCTGCCCTGGCTGTGCCCTGGGTGTCCCTGGGGTGCCCTGGCTCTCCCGTCAGTGTTCCTGGGGGTGCCCTGGCTCTCCCCTAGGGGTCCGTGAGGGTGCCCTGGGTGGCCCTGGCGTGCCCTCGCTGTCTCCTAGGTGTCCCTGGGGGTGCCCTGGCTGTCCCCTAGGTGTCCCTGGGGTGCCCTGGGTGTCCCTGGCGTGCCCTGGCTGTCTCCTAGGTGTCCCTGGGGAGGCCCTGGCTGTCCCCTAGGTGTCCCTGGGGGGGCCCTGGCTTTCCCCTAGGTGTCCCTGGGGGTGCCCTCGCTGTCCCTGGGGTGCCCTGGCTGTCCCGTTGGTGGCCCTGGGGGTGCCCTGGCTGTCCCCAAGGTGTCCCTGGGGGTGCCCTGCCTGTCCTCTCGGTGTCCCTGGGGGTGCCCTGGCTGTCCCTAGGATGCCCTGGCTGTCTCCTAGGTGTCCCTGCGGGGCCCTGGCTGTCCCTTAGGTGTCCCTGGGGGTGCCCTGTATGTCCATGGGGGTGCCCTGGCTGTCCCCTATGTATACCTGGGGGTGACCTGGCTGACCCTGGAGTGCCCTGGCTGTCCCCTAGGTGTCCTTGGGGGGGGCCCTGGCTGTCCCCTAGGTGTCCCTGGGGGTGCCCTGGCTGTCCCTAGGGTGCCCTGGGGGTGCCCTAGGTGTCCCTGGGGGTGCCCTGGCTGTCCCCTCGGTGTCCCTGGGGGTGCCCTGATTGTCCCTGGGGGTGCCCTGATTGTCCCTGGGGTTCCAAGGGGGTGCCCTGGCTGTCCCCAAGGTGTCCCTGGGGTTGCCTTCCCAGTCCCCTAGGTGTCCCTGGGGTGCCCTGGCTGTCCCCTAGGTGTCCCTGCGGGTGCCCGGGCTGTCTTTAGTGTGGCCTGGCTGTCCCCTAGGTGTCCCTGGGGGTGCCCTGCGTGTCCCTGGGGTGCCCTGGCTGTCCCCTAGGTGTTTCTGGGGGTGCCCTAGGTGTCCCTGGGGGTGCCCTGGCTGTCCCTAGGGTGCCCTGGCTGTCCCCTAGGTGTCCCTGGGTTTACCCTGGGTGTCCCTGGGGGTGCCCTGGCTGTCCCCAATGTGTCCCTGTGGGTGACCAGAGTGTCCCTGGGAGTGCCCTGCCTGTCCCCTAGGTGTCCCTGGGGGTGCCCTGGGTGTCCCTGGGAGTGCCCTGCCTGTCCCCTAGGTGTCCCTGGGGGTGCCCTGGGTGTCCCTGGGGGTGCCCTGCCTGTCGCCTAGGTGTTCCTGGGGGTGCCCTGGCTGTCCTCTAGGTGTCCCTGGGGGTGCCCTGGCTGTCCCTCGGGGTGCCCTGGCTGTCCCCTAAGTGTCCCTGGGGGTGCCCTGGGTGTCCCTGGGGGTGCCCTCGCTGTCCCTGGGGTGCCCTGGCTGTCCCCTAGGTGGCCCTGGGGGTGCCCTGGGTGTCCCTGGGGTGCCCTGGCTGTCCCCTAGGTGTCCCTGGGGGTGCCCTGGGTGTCCCTGGAGTGCCCTGGCTGTCCCCTAAATGTCCCTGGGGGTGCCCTGGCTGTCCCCTCGGTGTCCCTGGGGGTGCCCTGAGTGTCCCTGGGCTGCCCTGGCTGTCCCCTAGGTGTCCCTGGGGGTGCCCTGGCTGTCCCTCGGGGTGCCCTGGCTGTCCCCTAAGTGTCCCTGGGAGTGCCCTGGGTGTCCCTGGGGGTGCCCTCGCTGTCCCTGGGGTTGCCCTGGCTGTCCCTGGGGTGCCCTGGCTGTCCCCTAGGTGTCCCTGGGGGTGCCCTGGGTGTCCCTGGAGTGACCTGGCTGTCCCCTAAATGTCCCTGGGGGTGCCCTGGCTGTCTCCTAGGTGTCCCTGGGGGTGCCCTGTGTGTCCCTGGGGTGCCCTGGCTGTCCCCTAGGTGTTTCTGGAGGTGCCCTAGGTGTCCCTGGGGGTGCCCTGGCTGTGCCCTCGGTGTCCCGGAGGGTGCCCTGGCTGTCCCTAGGGTGCCCTGTCTGTCCCCTAGTTGTCCCTGGGGGTGCCCTGGTGTCCCTCGGGGTGCCCTGCGTGTCCCCTAGGTGTCCCTGGGGGTGCCCTGGCTGTCCCCTAGGTGTCCCTGGGGGTTCCCCGGGTGTCCCTGGGCTGCCAAGGCTGTCCCCTCGGTGTCCCTGGGGGTGCCCAGGGTGTCCCTGGGGTGCCCTGGCTGTCCCCTTTGGTGTCCCTGGGGGTGCCCTGGGTGTCCCTGGGGCGCCCTGGCTGTCCCCTAGGTGTCCCTGGGGGTGCCCTGGCTGTCCCTAGGGTGCCCTGGCTATGCCCTTGGTGTCCCTGGGGGTGCCCTGGCTGTCCCCTAGGTGTCCCTGGGGGTGCCCTGGCTGTGCCCTCGGTGTCCCGGAGGGTGCCCTGGCTGTGCCCTTGGTGTCCCTGTGGGTGCCCTGGCTGTGCCCTTGGTGTCCCTGTGGGTGCCCTGGCTGTGCCCTTGGTGTCCCTGGGGGTGCCCTGGCTGTCCCCTCGGTGTCCCTGGGGGTGCCCTGGCTGTTCCCTAGGTGTCCCTGGGGGTGCCCTTGCTGTGCCCTAGGTGTCCCTGGGGGTGCCCTGGCTGTTCCCTAGGTGTCCCTGTGGGTGCCCTTGCTGTGCCCTAGGTGTCCCTGGGGGTGCCCTTGCTGTGCCCTAGCTGTCCCTGGGGGTGCCCTGGCTGTCCCCTAGGTGTCCCTGGGGGTGCCCAGGGTGTCCCTGGGGATGCCCTGGCTGTCCCCTAGGTGTCCCTGGGGGTGCCCTGGGTGTCCCTGGGGATGCCCTGTCTGTCCCCTAGGTGTCCCTGGGGGTGCCCTGGGTGTCCCTGGGGAGGCCCTGGCTGTCCCCTAGGGGTCTCTGGGGGTGCCCTGCCTGTCCCTTTAGGTGTCCCTGGGGGTGCCCTGGCTGTCCCTAGGGTGCCCTGGCTGTCCCCTCGGTGTCCCTGGGGGTGGCCTGCCTGTCCCCTAGGTGTCCTTGGGGGTGCCCTGGCTGTGCCTTCTGTGTCCTTGGGGGTGCCCTGGCTGTCCTTAGGGTGCCCTGGCTGTCCCCTAGGTGTCCCTGGGGGTGCCCTGGGTGTACCTGGGGTGCCCTGGCTGTCCCCTAGGTGTCCCTGGGGGTGCCCTGGGTGTCCCTGGGGATGCCCTGTCTGTCCTCTAGGTGTCCCTGGGGGTGCCCTGGGTGTCCCTGGGGAGGCCCTGGCTGTCCCCTAGGGGTCTCTGGGGGTGCCCTGCCTGTCCCTTTAGGTGTCCCTGGGGGTGCCCTGGCTGTCCCTAGGGTGCCCTGGCTGTCCCCTAGGTGTCCCTGGGGGTGCCCTGGGTGTCCCTCGAGATGCCCTGGCTGTCCCCTAGGTGTCCCTGGGGGTGCCCTGGGTGTCCCTGGGGCGCCCTGGCTTTCCCCTTGGTGTCCCTGGAGGTGCCCTGGCTGTCTCTGGTGTTCCCTGAATGTCCCCTAGGTGTCCCTGGGGGTGCCCTGGCTGTCATTGGGGTGCTCTGGCTGTCCCCTTGGTGTCCCTTGGGGTGCCCTGGCTGTCCCCTAGCTGTCCCTGGGGGTGCCCTGGCTGTCCCCTAGGTGTCCCTGGGGGTGCCCTGGCTGTCCCTAGGGTGCCCTGGCTGTGCCCTAGGTGTCCCTGGGGGTGCACAGGGTGTCACTGGGGTTCCCTGGCTGTCCCGTACGTGTCCCTGGAGTTCCCTGGAGGTCCCCTAGGTGTCCCTGGGGGTGCCCTCGCTGTCCCTGGGGTGCCCTGGCTGTCCCCTAGGCGGCCCTGGGGGTGCCCTGGGTGTCCCTAGGGTGCCCTGGCTGTCCCCTAGGTGTCTCTGGGGGTGCCCTGGGTGTCCCTGGAGTGCCCTGGCTGTCCCCTAAATGTCCCTGAGGGTGCCCTGGCTGTCCCCTAGGTGTCCCTGGGGGTGCCCTGCCTGTCCCCTAGGTGTCCCTGGAGGTGCCCGGTCTGTCTTTAGTGTGCCCTGGCTGTCCCCTAGGTGTCCCTGGGGGTGCCCTGCGTGTCCCTGGGGTGCCCTGGCTGTCCCCTAGGTGTTTCTGGGGGTGCCCTAGGTGTCCCTCGGGGTGCCCTGGCTGTCCCTAGGGTGCCCTGGCTGTCCCCTAGGTGTCCCTGGGGGTGCCCTGGGTGTCCCTGGGGGTGCCCTGGCTGTCCCCAAGGTGTCCCTGTGGGATCCCAGAGTGTCCCTGGGACTGCCCTGCCTGTACCCTAGGTGTCCCTGGGGGTGCCCTGGGTGTCCCTGGGAATCCCCTGCCTGTCCCCTAGGTGTCCCTGGGGGTGCCCTGGGTGTCCCTGGGGGGGCCCTGACTGTCCCCTAGGTGTCCCTGGGGGTGCCCTGCCTGTCCCCTAGGTATCCCTGGGGGTGCCCTGGCTGTCCTCTAGGTGTCTCTGGGGGTGCCCTGGGTGTCCCTGGGGGTGCCCTCGCTGTCCCTGGGGTGCCCTGGCTGTCCCCTAGGTGGCCCTGTGTGTGCCCTGGGTGTCCCTGGGGGTGCCCTGCCTGTCCCCTAGGTGTCCCTGGGGGTGCCCTGGCTGTCCCTTAGGTGTCCCTGGGGTGCCCTGGCTGTCAGTAGGGTGCCATGGCTGTCCCTAGGGTGCCCTGGCTGTCCCCTCGGTGTCCCTGGGGTACGCTGGGTGTCCCTGGGCTGCCCTGGCTGTGCCCTAGGTGTCCCTGGGGTGCCCTGGCTGTCCCCTAGGTGTCCCTGGGGTGCCCTGGGTGTCCCTGGCGTGCCCTGGCTGTCTCCTAGGTGTCCCTGGGGAGGCCCTGGCTGTCCCCTAGGTGTCCCTGGGGGGGCCCTGGCTTTCCCCTAGGTGTCCCTGGGGGTGCCCTCGCTGTCCCTGGGGTGCCCTGGCTGTCCCGTTGGTGGCCCTGGGGGTGCCCTGGCTGTCCCCAAGGTGTCCCTGGGGGTGCCCTGCCTGTCCTCTCGGTGTCCCTGGGGGTGCCCTGGCTGTCCCTAGGATGCCCTGGCTGTCCCCTAGGTGTCCCTGCGGGGCCCTGGCTGTCCCTTAGGTGTCCCTGGTGGTGCCCTGTCTGTCCCTGGGGGTGCCCTGGCTGTCCCCTATGTATACCTGGGGGTGCCCTGGCTGACCCTGGAGTGCCCTGGCTGTCCCCTAGGTGTCCTTGGGGGGGTCCTGGCTGTCCCCTAGGTGTCCCTGGGGGTGCCCTGGCTGTCCCCTCGGTGTCCCTGGGGGTGCCCTGATTGTCCCTGGGGGTGCCCTGATTGTCCCTGGGGTTCCAAGGGGGTGCCCTGGCTGTCCCCAAGGTGTCCCTGGGGTTGCCTTCCCTGTCCCCTAGGTGTCCCTGGGGTGCCCTGGCTGTCCCCTAGGTGTCCCTGCGGGTGCCCGGGCTGTCTTTAGTGTGCCCTGGCTGTCCCCTAGGTGTCCCTGGGGGTGCCCTGCGTGTCCCTGGGGTGCCCTGGCTGTCCCCTAGGTGTTTCTGGGGGTGCCCTAAATGTCCCTGGGGGTGCCCTGGCTGTCCCTAGGGTGCCCTGGCTATCCCCTAGGTGTCCCTGGGGTTACCCTGGGTGTCCCTGGGGGTGCCCTGGCTGTCCCCAAGGTGTCCCTGTGGGTGACCAGAGTGTCCCTGGGAGTGCCCTGCCTGTCCCCTAGGTGTCCCTGGGGGTGCCCTGGGTGTCCCTGGGAGTGCCCTGCCTGTCCCCTAGGTGTCCCTGGGGGTGCCCTGGGTGTCCCTGGGGGTGCCCTGCCTGTCCCCTAGGTGTTCCTGGGGGTGCCCTGGCTGTCCTCTAGGTGTCCCTGGGGGTGCCCTGGCTGTCCCTCGGGGTGCCCTGGCTGTCCCCTAAGTGTCCCTGGGGGTGCCCTGGGTGTCCCTGGGGGTGCCCTCGCTGTCCCTGGGTTGCCCTGGCTGTCCCCTAGGTGGCCCTGGGGGTGCCCTGGGTGTCCCTGGGGTGCCCTGGCTGTCCCCTAGGTGTCCCTGGGGGTGCCCTGGGTGTCCCTGGAGTGCCCTGGCTGTCCCCTAAATGTCCCTGGGGGTGCCCTGGCTGTCCCCTCGGTGTCCCTGGGGGTGCCCTGAGTGTCCCTGGGCTGCCCTGGCTGTCCCCTAGGTGTCCCTGGGGTTGCCCTGGCTGTCCCTGGGGTGCCCTGGCTGTCCCCTAGGTGTCCCTGGGGGTGCCCTGGGTGTCCCTGGAGTGACCTGGCTGTCCCCTAAATGTCCCTGGGGGTGCCCTGGCTGTCTCCTAGGTGTCCCTGGGGGTGCCCTGTGTGTCCCTGGGGTGCCCAGGCTGTCCCCTAGGTGTTTCTGGAGGTGCCCTAGGTGTCCCTGGGGGTGCCCTGGCTGTGCCCTCGGTGTCCCGGAGGGTGCCCTGGCTGTCCCTAGGGTGCCCTGTCTGTCCCCTAGTTGTCCCTGGGGGTGCCTTGGTGTCCCTCGGGGTGCCCTGCGTGTCCCCTAGGTGTCCCTGGGGGTGCCCTGGCTGTCCCCTAGGTGTCCCTGGGGGTTCCCAGGGTGTCCCTGGGCTGCCAAGGCTGTCCCCTCGGTGTCCCTGGGGGTGACCAGGGTGTCCCTGGGGTGCCCTGGCTGTCCCCTTTGGTGTCCCTGGGGGTGCCCTGGGTGTCCCTGGGGCGCCCTGGCTGTCCCCTAGGTGTCCCTGGGGGTGCCCTGGCTGTCCCTAGGGTGCCCTGGCTATGCCCTTGGTGTCCCTGGGGGTGCCCTGGCTGTCCCCTAGGTGTCCCTGGGGGTGCCCTGGCTGTGCCCTCGGTGTCCCGGAGGGTGCCCTGGCTGTGCCCTTGGTGTCCCTGTGGGTGCCCTGGCTGTGCCCTTGGTGTCCCTGGGGGTGCCCTGGCTGTCCCCTCGGTGTCCCTGGGGGTGCCCTGGCTGTTCCCTAGGTGTCCCTGGGGGTGCCCTTGCTGTGCCCTAGGTGTCACTGGGGGTGCCCTGGCTGTTCCCTAGGTGTCCCTGGGGGTGCCCTTGCTGTGCCCTAGGTGTCCCTGGGGGTGCCCTTGCTGTGCCCTAGGTGTCCCTGGGGGTGCCCTGGCTGTCCCCTAGGTGTCCCTGGGGGTGCCCAGGGTGTCCCTGGGGATGCCCTGGCTGTCCCCTAGGTGTCCCTGGGGGTGCCCTGGGTGTCCCTGGGGGGGCCCTGGCTGTCCTCTAGGGTCCCTGGGGGTGCCCTCCCTGTCCCTCGGGGTGCCCTGGCTGTCCCCTAAGTGTCCCTGGCGGTGCCCTGGGTGTCCCTGGGGGTGCCCTCGCTGTCCCTTGGGTGCCCTGGCTGTCCCCTAGGTGGCCCTGGGGGTGCCCTGGGTGTCCCTGGGGTGCCCTGGCTGTCCCCAAGGTGTCCCTGGGGGTGCCCTGCCTGTCCTGTCGGTGTCCCTGGGGGTGCCCTGGCTGTGCCCTCGGTGTCCCTGGGGTTGCCCTGGCTGTCCCTACGGTTCCCTGGCTGTCCCCTAGGTGTCCCTGGGGGTGCCCTGGGTGTCCCTTGGGTTCCCTGGCTGTCCCCTAGGTGTCCCTGGGGGTGCATTAGGTGTCCCTGGGGGTGCCCTGGTTGTCCCTGGGGTTCCCTGGCTGTCCCGTCAGTGTCCCTGGGGGTGCCCTGCCTGTCCCCTAGGTGTCCCTGGGGGTCCCCTGGGTGTCCCTTGGGGTGCACAGGGTGTCCCTGGGGTTCCCTGGCTGTCCCCTAGGTGTCCCTGGGGGTGCCCAGGGTGTCCCTGGGGTGCCCTGGCTCTCTCCTAGTTGTCCCTGGGGGGGCCCTGGTGTCCCTGGGTTGCCCTGGCTGTCCCCTAGGTGTCCCTGCCTCGCTCGTATCCTCGACTCCGCCTCCGGCGCCATGGTGACTCCCCTCCCAGTCTGGACCAGTGTGGCCTCACCCCCTCCCCTGGGGCCATCCGACCCATCCCAGTATAGACCAGTAAGGCACCGAGTGGCCACCATGGACCCCCACACGCCTGCCAGTTCATCCCAGTTCATCCCAGTCCACTCTTCGTCCATCCCAGGTTTCTCTGGTCACCCTCCCAGTGCTCTCAGTCCATCCCAGTCCCGCAGGTGTTGGTGCTTGGGGCTTGATGAGCTGGTGCCTGTCCGCAACGTGGAGCGGCTCAAACGGGACCTCAGGGTGAGGGGGGCGCGGATTTGGGGGGATCCTGGGGGTCCTGAGTTGTCGTGGAGGGGGTTTTTGGGTTGTGGGGGGTCTGGGGGGAGTCTGGCGGGATGCTTTGGGTGCTTTGGGGGGTATTCGGGAGGTTTGGGCGGCCCATTTGAGGCATCAAAGAACCTGAGGAGGGTTTTGATAGCTCCTGGAGGTGGAGGGGGCCGTGGGGGTGAGCTGGCTGTCCCAGGGGGTTCCTGGCTGTCCCTCGATGTCCCTGGGGTGCCCTGGCTGTCACTTAGGTGTCCCTCGGGGTGCCCTGGCTGTCCCTAGGGTGCCCTGGCTGTCCCCTAGGTGTCCCTGGGGGTGCCCTGGGTGTCCCTGGGGTGCCTTGGCTGTCACCTAGGCGGCCCTTGGGGTGCCCTGGGTGTCCCTGGGGTGCCCTGGCTGTCCCCTACATGTCCCTAGGGGTGCCCTGGCTGACCCCTAGGTGTCCCTGGGGGTGTCCTGCCTTCCCCTAGGTGTCCCTGGGTGTGCCCTGCGTGTCCCTGGGGTGCCCTGCCTGTCCCCTAGGTGGCCCTGGGGGTGCCCTGGGTGTCCCTGGGGGTGCCCTGGCTGTCTCCTAAATGTCCCTGTGGGTGCCCTGGGTGTCCCTGGAGTGCCCTGGCTGTCCCCTACATGTCCCTAGGGGTGCCCTGGCTGACCCCTAGGTGTCCCTGGGGGTGTCCTGCCTTCCCCTAGGTGTCCCTGGGTGTGCCCTGCGTGTCCCTGGGGTGCCCTGCCTGTCCCCTAGGTGGCCCTGGGGGTGCCCTGGGTGTCCCTGTGGGTGCCCTGGAGGTCCCCTTGGTGTCCCTGGGGGTGCCCTGGCTGTCCCTGGGGTGGTCTGGCTGTCCCCAAGGTGTCCCTGGGGGTGCCCTACCTGTCCTCTCGGTGTCCCTGGGGGTGCCCTGGCTGTGCCCTCGGTGTCCCTGGGGGTGCCCTGGCTGTCCCTAGGGTTCCCTGGCTGTCCCCTAGGTGTCCCTGGGGGTGCCCTGGGTGTCCCCTGGGTTCCCTGGCTGTCCCCTAGGTGTCCCTGGGGGTGCATTAGTTGTCCCTGGTGGTGCCCAGGGTGTCCCTGGGGTGCCCTGGCTGTGCCCTCGGTGTCTCTGGGGGTGCCCTGGCTGTCAGTAGGTTGCCATGGCTGTCCCTAGGGTGCCCTGGCTGTCTCCTCGGTGTCCCTGGGGTACGCTGGGTGTCCCTGGGCTGCCCTGGCTGTGCCCTAGGTGTCCCTGGGGTGCCCTGGCTGTCCCGTCAGTGTCCCTGGGGGTGCCCTGGCTCTCCCCTAGGGGTCCGTGAGGGTGCCCTGGGTGGCCCTGGGGTCCCCTGGCCGTCCCGTACGTGTCCCTAGGGGGGCCCTGAAGGTACCCTAGGTGTCCCTGGGGCTGCCCTGGGTGTCCCTGGGGTGCCCTGGCTGTCCCCTAGGTGTCCCTGGGGGTGCCCTGGATGTCCCTGGGGGGGCCCTGGCTGTCCCTGGGGGTGCCCTGGCTGTCCCCTAGGTGGCCCTGGGGGTGCCCTGGCTGTCCCCTAGGTGTCCCTGGGGGTGCCCTGGCTGTCCCTGGGGGAGCCCTGGCTGTCCCCTCGGTGTCCCTGGGGTGCCCGGGCTGTCCCCTAGGTGTCCCTGGGGGTGCCCTGGCTGTCCCCTAGGTGTCCCTGGGGGTCCCCTTGGTGTCCCTAGGGGTGCCCTGGCTGTCCCCTAGGTGTCCCTGGGGCTGCCTTGGGTGTCCCTGGGGTGCCCTGGCTGTCCCCTAGGTGTCCCTGGAGGTGCCCTGGGTGTCCCTGGGGATGCCGTGGCAGTCCCCTAGGTGTCCCTGGGGATGCCCTGGGTGTCCCTGGAGTGCCCGTGCTGTCCCCTAAATGTCCCTGGGGGTACCCTGGCTGTCCCCTAGGTGTCCCTGGGGGTGCCCTGCCTGTCCCCTAGCTGTCCCTGGAGTGCCCTGGCTGTCCCCTCGGTGTCCCTGGGGGGGCCCTGGCTGTCCCCTAGGTGTCCCTGGGGGTGCCCTGGCTGTCCCTAGGGTGCCCTGGCTGTCCCTAGGGTGCCCTGGCTGTCCCCTAGGTGTTCCTGGGGGTGCCCTGGTGTCCCTCGGGGTGCCCTGGCTGTCCCCTAGGTGTCCCTGGGGGTGCCCTGGCAATCCCTGGAGGGCCCTGGCTGTCCCCTAGGTGTCCCTGGGGGTGCCCTGGCTGTCCCCTAGGTGTCCCTGGGGGTGCCCAGGCTGTCCCTCGAGGGCCCTGGCTGTACCCTAGGTGTCCCTGGGGTGCCCTCGCTGTCCCATAGGTGTCCCTGGGCTGCCCTGGCTGTCCTTGGGGTTCCCTGGCTGTCCCTAGGGTGCCTTGGCTGTGCCCTCGGTGTCTCTGGGGGTGCCCTGGGTGTCCCTGGGGGTGCCCTGGCTGTCCCCTAGGTGTCCCTGGGGGGGCCTTGGCTGTCCCCTAGGTGTCCCTGGGGGTGCCCTGCCTGTCCCTAGGGTGCCCTGGCTGTCCCCTACGTGTACCTGGAAGTGCCCTGGCTGTCCCTGGGGTGCCCTGGCTGTCCCCTAGATGTCCCTGGAGGTCCCCTAGGTGTCCTTGGGGGTGCCCAGGGCGTCCCGTAGGTGTCCCTGGGGGTGCCTTCGCTGTCCCTGGGGTGCCCTGGCTGTCCCCTAGATGTCCCTGGTGGTGCCCTCCCTGTCCCTCTGGGTGCCCTGGCTGTCCCATAGGTGTCCCTGGGGGTGCCCTGGCTTTCCCCTCGGTGTCCCTTGGGGTGCCCTGCCTGTCCCCTAGGTGTCCCTGGGTGTGCCCTGCCTGTCCCCTAGGTGTCCATGGGGGTGCCCTGGGTGTCCCTGGGGTTCCCTGGCTGTCCCCTTGGTGTACCTGGGGGTGCCCTGACTGTCCCCTAGCGGTTCCTGGGGGTGCCCTGGCTGTCCCTGGGGTGCCATGGCTGTCCTCTACGTGTCCCTGGGGGTGCCCTGGCTGTCCCCTCGGTGTCCCTGGGGGGGCCATGCCTGTCCCCTAGGTGTCCCTGGGGGTTCCCTGCCTGTCCCCTAGGTGTCCCTGGGGGTGCCATGCCTGTCCCCTAGGTGTCCCTGGGGGTTCCCTGCCTGTCCCCTAGGTATCCCTGGGGGTGTCCTGCCTTCCCCTAGGTGTCCCTGGGGGTGCCCTGGGTGTCCCTGGGGGGGCCCTGGCTGTCCCCTAGGTGTCCCTGGGGGGGCCCTGGCTGTCCCCTCGCTGTCCCTGGGGTGCCCTGGAGCTCCCCTAGGTGTCCCTAGGGTTCCCTGGGTGTCCCCTTGGTGTACCTGGGGGTGCCCTGACTGTCCCCTAGCGGTTCCTGGGGGTGCCCTGGCTGTCCCTGGGGTGCCCTGGCTGTCCCCTAGGTGTCCCTGGGGGTCCCCTGCCTGTCCTCTCGGTGTCCCTGGGGGTGCCCTGGCTGACCCTGGAGTGCATTGGCTGTCCCCTAGGTGTCCTTGGGGGGGGCCCTGACTGTCCCCTCGGTGTCCCTGGGGGTGCCCTGATTGTCTCTGTGGTGCCAAGGGGGTGCCGTGGCTGTCCCCAAGGTGTCCCTGGGGTTGCCTTCCCTGTCCCCTAGGTGTCCCTGGGGTGCCCTGGCTGTCCCCTCGGTGTCCCTGGGGGTGCCCAGGGTGTCCCTGGGGTGCCCTGGCTGTCCCCTAGACGTCCCTGGGGGTGCCCTGGGTGCCCCTGGAGTGCACTGGCTGTCTCCTAGGTGTCCCTGGGGGTTCCCTGGCTGTCCCCTTGGTGTCCCTGGGGTTCCCTGGAGGTCCTCTAGGTGTCCCTGGGGGTGCCCTGAGTGTCCCTGGGCTGCCCTGGCTGTCCCCTAGGTGTCCCTGGGGGAGCCCTGTCAGTCCCCGAGGTATCCCTGGGGGTGCCCTGGGTGTCCCTGGGGGTGCACAGGGTGTCACTGGGGTTCCCTGGCTGTCCCGTACGTGTCCCTGGACTTCCCTGGAGGTCCCCTAGGTGTCCCTGGGGGTGCCCTCGCTGTCCCTGGGGTGCCCTCGCTGTCCCCTAGGTGTCCCTGGGGGTCCCCTTGGTGTCCCTGGGGGTGCTCAGGGTGTCCCTTAGGTGTCCCTTGGGGTGCCCTTTCTGTCCCCTAGCTGTCCCTGGGGGTACCCTGGCTGTCCCTGGGGTGCTCTGGATGTCCCCTTGGTGTCCCTGGGGGTGCCCTGGCTGTCCCCTTGGTGTCCCTAGGGTGCCCTGTCTGTGCCCTTGGTGTCCTTGGGGGTGGCCTGGCTGTCCCTAGGGTGCCCTGGCTGTCCCCTAGGTGTCCCTGTGGTGCCCTGGTGTCCCTCGGTGTGCCCTGGCTCTCCCCTTGGTGTCCCTGGGGGTGGCCTGCCTGTCCCCTAGGTGTCCTTGGGGGTGCCCTGGCTGTCCCTAGGGTGCCCTGGCTGTGCCCTCTGTGTCCCTGGGGGTGCCCTGGCTGTCCTTAGGGTGCCCTGGCTGTCCCCTAGGTGTCCCTGGGGGTGCCCTGGGTGTCCCTGGGGGGGCCCTGGCTGTCCCCTAGGTGTCCCTGGTGGTGCCGTGGCTGTGCCCTCGGTGTCCCGGAGGGTGCCCTGGCTGTCCCTAGGGTGCCCTGTCTGTCCCCTAGGTGTCCCTGGGGGTGCCCTGGTGTCCCTCGGGGTGACCTGGGTGTCCCCTAGGTGTCCCTGGGGGTTCCCTGGCTGTCCCTGGGGGTGCCCTGGCTGTCCCCTTGGTGTCCCTGGGGGTACCCTGGGTGTGCCTTGGGTGCCCTGGCTGTCCCCTCGGTGTCCCTGGGGGTGCCCAGGGTGTCCCTGGGGTGCCCTGGCTGTCCCGTCGGTGTCCCTGGGGGTGCCGAGGGTGTCCCTGGGGTGCCCTGGCTGTCCCCTAGGTGTCCCTGGGGGTGCCATGCCTGTCCCCTAGGTGTCCCTGGGGGTTCCCTGCCTGTCTTCTAGGTGTCCCTGGGGGTGCCCTGGGTGTCCCTGGGGTGCCCTGGCTGTCCCCTAAATGTCCCTGGGGGTGCCCTGGGTGTCCCTGGGGTGCCCTGGCTGTCCCCTAGATGTCCCTGGGGGTGTCCTGCCTTCCCCTAGGTGTCCCTGGGGGTGCCCTGGGTGTCCCTGGGGGTGTCCTGCCTTCCCCTAGGTGTCCCTGGGGGTGCACTCGCTGTCCCTGGGGTGCCCTGGCTGTCCCCTTGGTGGCCCTGGGGGTGCCCTGGGTGTCCCTGGGGTGCCCTGGCTGTCCCCAAGGTGTCCCTGGGGTTGCCTTCCCTGTCCCCTAGGTGTCCCTGGGGTGCCCTGGCTGTCCCCTCGGTGTCCCTGGGGGTGCCCAGGGTGTCCCTGGGGGTGCCCTGGCTGTCCCCTAGGTGTCCCTGGGGGTGCCCTGCCCTCCCCTAGGTGTCCCTGGGGGTGCCCTGGCTTTCCCCTTGGTGTCCCTGGGGGTGCCCTACCTGTGCCCTAGATGTCCCTGGGTGTGCCCTGGGTGTCCCTGGGGGGCCCTGGCTGTGCCCACGGTGTCCCTGAGGGTGCCCTGGCTGTGCTCTAGGTGTCCCTGGGGGTGCCCTGGCTGTCCCTAGGGTGCCCTGGCTGTCCCCTAGGTGTCCCTTGGGGTGCCCTGGTGTCCCTCGGGGTGCCCTGGCTGTCCTCTAGGTGTCCCTGGGGGTGCCCTGGCTGTCCTCTAGGTGTCCCTGGGGTGCCCTGGGTGTCCCTGGCGTGCCCTGGCTGTCTCCTAGGTGTCCCTGTGGGTGCCCTCCCTGTACCTCGGGATGCCCTGGCTGTCCCCTAGGTGTCCCTGGGGGTGCCCTGGGTGTTCCTGGGGTGCCATGGCTGTCCCCTAAATGTCCCTGGGGGTGCCCTGGCTGTCCCCTAGGTGTCCCTGGGGGTGCCCTGCCTGTCCCCTAGGTGTCCCTGGGGGTGCCCTGGGTGTCCCTGGGGTGCCCTGCCTGTCCCCTAGGTGTCCCTGGGGGTGCCCTAGGTGTCCCTGGGGGTGCCCTGGCTGTCCCTAGGGTGCCCTGGCTGTCCCCTAGGTGTCCCTGGGGGTGCCCTGGGTGTCCCTGAGGTGCCCTGGCTGTCCCCTTGGTGTCCCTGGGGGTGCCGAGTCGGTCCCTGGGGTGCTTTGGAGGTGCCCTGGTGTCCCTGGGGGTGCCCTGGCTGTCCCCTAGGTGTCCCTGGGGGTGCCCTCGCTGTCCCTGGGGTGCCCTGGCTGTCCCCTAGGCGGCCCTGGGGGTGCCCTGGCTGTCCCCTAGGTGTCCCTGGGGGTGCCCTGGGTGTCCCTGGGGGTGCCCTGGCTGTCTCCTAAATGTCCCTGGGGGTGCCCTGGGTGTCCCTGGAGTGCCCTGGCTGTCCCCTAGGTGTCCCTGGGGGTGCCCTGCCTTCCCCTAGGTGTCCCTGGGCGTCCCCTGGGTGTCCCTGAAGGTGCCCTGGGTGTCCGTGGAGCGCCCTGGCTGTCCCCTAAATGTCCCTGGGGGTGTCCTGCCTTCCCCTACGTGTCCCTGGGGGTGCCCTGGGTGTCCCTGGGGTGCCCTGGCTGTCCCCTAGGTGTCCCTGGGGGGGCCCTGGCTGTCCCCTAGGTGTCCCTGGGGGTGCCCTGGCTGTCCCTGGGGTCCCCTGGC
Organism: Chamaea fasciata; assembly: GCF_029207755.1. Taxonomy (NCBI): domain Eukaryota; kingdom Metazoa; phylum Chordata; class Aves; order Passeriformes; family Sylviidae; genus Chamaea; species Chamaea fasciata. The sequence goes on along the minus strand of NW_027094880.1, from coordinate 13,964 downwards.
TGTCCCCTAGGTGTCCCTGGGGGTGCCCTGGCTGTCCCTGGGGTGCCCTCTCTGTCCCCTAGATGTCCCTGGAGGTCGCCTAGGTGTCCCTGGGGGTGCCCTCGCTGTCCCTGGGGTGCCCTGGCTGTCCCCTAGGTGTCCCTGGGGGTGCCCTGGCTGTCCCCTAGGTGTCCCTGGGGGTCCCCTTGGTGTCCCTGGGGGTGCCCTGGCTGTCCCCTAGGTGTCCCTGGGGGTGCCCTGGGTGTCCCTGGGCTGCCCTGGTTGTGCCCTAGGTGTCCCTGGGGGTGCCCTGGGAGTCCCTGGGGGTGCACAGGGTGTCACTGGGGTCCCCTGGCCGTCCCGTACTTGTCCCTAGGGGTGCCCTGAATGTACCCTAGGTGTCCCTGGGGCTGCCCTAGGTGTCCATGGGGTGCCCTGGCTGTCCCCTAGGTGGCCCTGGGGGTGCCCTGGCTTTCCCCTAGGTGTCCCTGGGGGTCCCCTTGGTGTCCCTGGGGGTGCCCTGGCTGTCCCCTAGGTGTCCCTGGGGGTGCCCTGGGTGTCCCTGGGCTGCCCTGGTTGTCCCCTTGGTGTCCCTGGGGGTGCCCTGGGAGTCCCTGGGGGTGCACAGGGTGTCACTGGGGTCCCCTGCCCGTCCCGTACGTGTCCCTAGGGGTGCCCTGAATGTACCCTAGGTGTCCCTGGGGCTGCCCTGGGTGTCCCTGGGGTGCCCTGGCTTTCCCTGGGGTGCCCTGGGCTGCCCTGGCTGTCGCGTAGGTGTCCCTGGGCTTCCCTGGCTGTCCTTGGGGTGCCCTGGCTGTGCCCTTGGTGTCCCTGAGGGTGCCCTGGCTGTCCCTAGGGTGCCCTACCTGTCCCCTAGATGTCCCTGGGGGTGCCCTGGGTGTCCCTGGCGTGCCGTGGCTGTCTCCTAGGTGTCCCTGGGGCTGCCCTGGCTGTCCTCTAGGTGTCCCTGGGGTGCCCTGGGTGTCCCTGGCGTGCCCTGGCTGTCTCCTAGGTGTCCCTGTGGGTGCCCTCCCTGTACCTCGGGATGCCCTGGCTGTCCCCTAGGTGTCCGTGGGGGTGCCCTGGGTGTCGCTGGGGTGCCCTGGCTCTCCCCTAGGTGTCCCTGGGGGTGCCCTCGCTGTCCCTGGGGTGCCCTGGCTGTCCCCTTGGTGTTCCTGGGGGTGCCCTGGCTGTCCCCTAGGTGTCCCTGGGGGTGCCCTGAGTGTCCCTGGGCTGCCCTGGCTGTCCCCTAGGTGTCCCTGGGGTGCCCTGGTGTCCCTCGGGCCGCCCTGGCTGTCCCTATGTGTCCCTGGGGGTGCCCTGCCTGTCCCCTAGGTGTCCCTGGGGGTGCCCTGGCTGTCCCCAGGGTGCCCTGGCTGTCCCCTCGGTGTCCCTGGCGGTGCCCTGCGTGTCCCCTAGGTGTCTCTGGGGGGTGCCCTGGCTGTCCCTAGGGTGCCCTGGCTGTGCCCTCAGTGTCTCTGGGGGTGCCCTGCCTGTCCTCTAGGTGTCCTTGGGGGTGCCCTGGCTGTCCCTGGGGTGCTCTGGCTGTCCCCTTGGTGTCCCTGGGGGTGCCCTGGGTGTCCCTGGGGATGCCCTGGCTGTCCCCTAGGTGTCCCTGGGGGTGCCCTGGCTGTCCCTGGGGTGCTCTGGATGTCCCCTTGGTGTCCCTGGGGGTGCCCTGGCTGTCTCCTTGGTGTCCCTGAGGGTGCCCTGGCTGTCCCTAGGGTGCCCTGGCTGTCCCTAGGGTGCCCTGGCTGTCACCTAGGTGTCCCTGGGGTGTGCGCTGGTGTCCCTCGGAGTGCCCTGGCTGTCCCCTAGGTGTCCCTGGGGGTGCCCTGGCTGTCCCTGGACTGCCCTGGCTGTCCCCTAGGTGTCCCTGGGGGTGCCCTGGCTGTCTCTGGAGTGCCCTGGCTGTCCCCTAGGTTTCCCTGGGGGTGCCCTGGCTGTCCCCTAGGTGTACCCGGGGGTGCCCTGGCTGTCCCCTAGGTGTCCCTGGGGGTGCCCTGGCTGTCCCTAGGGTGCCCTGGCTGTGCCCTCGGTGTCTCTGGGGGTGCCCTAGGTGTCCCTGGGGGTGACTTCGGTGTCCCTGGGGGTGCCCAGGCTGTCCCCTAGGTTTCCCTGGGGGATCCCTGGGTGTGCCTGGGGTGCCCTGGCTGTCCCCTAGGTGTCCCTGGGGGTGCCCTCCCTGTCCCTCGGGGTGTCCTGGCTGTCCCCTAGGGTTCCCTGGGGGTGCCCTGGGTGTCCCTGGGGTGCCCTGGCTGTGCCCTCGGTGTCCCTGGGGGTGCCCTGGCTGTCCCTAGGGTGCCCTGGCTGTCCCCTAGGTGTCCCTTGGGGTGCCCTGGGTTTCCCTGGTGTGCCCTGGCTGTCCCCTAGGTGTCCCTGGGGGTCCCCTTGGTGTCCCTGGGGCTGCCCAGGGTGTTCCTTAGGTGTCCCTGGGGGTGCCCTTGCTGTCCCCTAGGTGTCCCTGGCGGTGTCCTGGCTGCCCCTGGGGTGCTCTGGATGTCTTCTTGGTGTCCCTGGGGGTGCCCTGGCTGTGCCCTAGGGGTCCCTGGGGGTGCCCTGGCTGTCCCTAGGGTGCCCTGGTTGTCCCTCGGGTGCCCTGGCTGTGCCCTAGGGGTCCCTGGGGGTGCCCTGGGCGTCCCTGGGGGTGCCCTGGCTGTCCCCTAGGTGTCCCTGGGGGTGCCCTGGGTGTCCCTGGGGGGGCCCTGGCTGTCCCCTAGGTGTCCCTGGGGGTGCCCTTCCTGTCCCCTAGGTGTCCCTGGGGGGGCCCTGGCTGTCCCCGAGGTGTCCCTGGAAGTGCCCTGGGTGTCCCTGGGGTGCCCTGGGTGTCCCTGGCGTGCCCTGGCTGTCTCCTAGGTGTCCCTGGGGGTGCCCTGGCTGTCCCTGGGGTGCCCTGGCTGTCCCCTAGGTGTCCCTGGGGGGGCCCTGGCTGTCCCTGGGGTGCCCTGGCTGTCCCCTAGGTGTCCCTGGGGGGCCCTGGCTGTCCCCTAGGTGTCCCTGGGGGTGCCCTGGCTGTGCCTGGGGTTGCCCTGGCTGTCCCCTAGGTGTCCCTGGGGGTGCCCTCGCTGTCCCTTGGGTGCCCTGGCTGTCCCCTTGGTGTTCCTGGGGGTGCCCTGGCTGTCCCCTAGGTGTCCCTGGGGGTGCCCTGGGTGTCCCTGGGCTGCCCTGGCTGTCCCCTAGGTGTCCCTGGGGTGCCCTGGTGTCCCTCGGGGCGCCCTGGCTGTCCCCTAGGTGTCCCTGGGGGTGCCCTGCCTGTCCCCTAGGTGTCCCTGGGGGTGCCCTGGCTGTCCCCAGGGTGCCCTGGCTGTGCCCTCGGTGTCTCTGGGGGACCCTGGCTGTCCCTAGGGTGCCCTGGCTGTCCCCTCGGTGTCCCTGGCGGTGCCCTGCGTGTCCCCTAGGTGTCTCTGGGGGTGCCCTGGCTGTCCCTAGGGTGCCCTGGTTGTGCCCTCAGTGTCTCTGGGGGTGCCCTGCCTGTCTTTTAGGTGTCCTTGAGGGTGCCCTGGCTGTCCCTAAGGTGCCCTGGCTGTCCCCTCGGTGTCCCTGAGGGTGGCCTGGCTGTCCTTAGGGTGCCCTGGCTGTCCCCTAGGTGTCCCTGGGGGTGCCCTGGGTGTCCCTGGGGTTGCCCTGTTTGTGCCCTCGGTGTCCCGAAGGGTGCCCTGGCTGTCCCTAGGGTGCCCTGTCTGTCCCCTAGGTGTCCCTGTGGGTGCCCTGGTGTCCCTCGGGGTGCCCTGGGTGTCCCCTAGGTTTCCCTGGGGGTGCCCTGGCTGTACCCTAGGTGTCCCTGGGGGTGCCCTGGCTGTCCCTAGGGTGCTCTGGCTGTGCCCACGGTGTATCTGGGGGTGCCCTGGCTGTCCCCTTGGTGTCCCTGGGGGTGCCCTGGGTGTCCCTGGGAATTCCCTGGCTGTCCCCTAGGTGTCCCTGGGGGTGCCCTGGCTGTCCCTGGGGTGCTCTGCCTGTCCCCTTGGTGTCCCTGGGGGTGCCCTGGCTGTCTCCTTGGTGTCCCTGAGGGTGCCCTGGCTGTCCCTAGGGTGCCCTGGCTGTCCCTAGGGTGCCCTGGCTGTCACCTAGGTGTCCCTGGGGGTGCGCTGGTGTCCCTCGGGGTGCCCTGGCTGTCCCCTAGGTGTCCCTGGGGGTGCCCTGGCTGTCTCTGGAGTGCCCTGGCTGTCCCCTAGGTGTCCCTGGGGGTGCCCTGGCTGTCCCCTAGGTGTCCCTGGGGTGCCCTGCCTGTTCCCTAGGTGTCCCTGGGGGTGCCCTGGCTGTCCCCTAGGTGTCTCTAGGGGTGACCTGGGTGTCCCTGGAGTACCCTGGCTGTCCCCTAAATGTCCCTGGGGGTGCCCTGGCTTTCCCCTCAGTGTCCCTGGGCGTGCCCTGCCTGTCCCCTAGGTGTCCCTGGGGGTGCCCTGGCTATCTTTAGGGTGCCCTGGCTGTCCCCTAGGTGTCCCTGGGGGTGCCCTGCCTGTCCCCTAGGTGCCCCTGGGGGAGCCCTGGGTGTGCCTTGGGTGCCCTGGCTGTCCCCTAGGTGTCCCTGGGGGTGCCCTCCCTGTCCCTCGGGGTGTCCTGGCTGTCCCCTAGGGTTCCCTGGGGGTGCCCTGGGTGTCCCTGGCGTGCCCTGACTGTCTCCTAAGTGTTTCTGTGTGTGCCCTCCCTGTACCTCGAGATGCCCTGGCTGTCCCCTAGGTGTCCCTGGGGGTTCCCTGGGTGTCCCTGGGGTGCCCTGGCTGTCCCCTAGGTGTCCCTGGGGGGGCCCTGGCTGTCCCCTTGGTGTCCCTGGGGGTGCCCTGGCTGTGCCTGGGGTGCCCTGGCTGTCCCCTAGGTGTCCCTGGGGGTGCCCTGGCTGTCCCTGGGGTGCCCTGACTGTCCCCTAGATGTTCCTGGAGGTCGCCTAGGTGTCCCTGGGCGTGCCCTCGCTGTCCCTGGGGTGCCCTGACTGTCCCCTAGGTGTCCCTGGGGGTGCCCTGGCTGTCCCCTAGGTGTCCCTGGGGGTCCCCTTGGTGTCCCTGGGGGTGCCCTGGCTGTCCCCTAGGTGTCCCTGGGGGTGCCCTGGGCGTCCCTGGGGATGCCCTGGCTGTCCTCTAGGTGTCCCTGGGGGGGCCCTGGCTGTCCCTGGGGTGCCCTGGCTGTCCCCTAGGTGTCCCTGGGGGGGCCCTGGCTGTTCCCTAGGTGTCCCTGGGGGTGCCCAAGCTGTCCCTGGGGGAGCCCTGGCTGTCTCTGGGGGTGCCCTGGCTGTCCCTGGGGTGCCCTGCCTGTCCCCTAGGTGTCCCTGGGGGTGCCCTGCCTGTCCCCTAGGTGTCCCTGGGGGTGCCCTCGCTGTCCCTGGGGTGCCCTGGCTGTCCCCGAGGCGGCCCTGGGCGTGCCCTGGGTGTCCCTGGGGTGCCCTGGCTGTCCCCTTGGTGTCCCTGGGGGTGCCCTGTGGGTCCCCTTGGTGTCCCTGGGGGTGCCCTGTGGGTCCCTGGGGTGCCCTGGCTGTCCCCTAGGCGGCCCTGGGGGTGCCCTGGTTGTCCCTGGGGATGCCCCGGCTGTCCCCTAGGTGTCCCTGGGGGTTCCCTGGGTGTCCCTGGGGTGCCCTGGCTGTCCCGTAGGTGCCCCTGGGCTGCCCTGGCTGTCCTTGGGGTGCCCTGGCTTTGCCCTTGGTGTCCCTGAGGGTGCCCTGGCTGTCCCTAGGGTGCCCTGGCTGTGCCCTAGGTGTCCCTGGGGGTGCCCTGGGTGTCCCTGGGGTGCCCTGGCTGTCCCCTAGGTGTCCCTGGGGGTGCCCTGGCTGTCCCTGGGGTGCCCTGGCTGTCCCCTAGGTGTCCCTGGGGGTGCCCTTCCTGTCCCCTAGGTGTCCCTGGGGGGGCCCTGGCTGTCCCCTACGTGTCCCTGGGGGTGCCCAGGGTGTCCCTGGGGGTGCCCTTGCTGTCCCGTAGGTGTCCTTGGGGGTGCCCTGGGTGTCCCTGGGGCGCCCTGGCTTTCCCCTTGGTGTCCGTGTGGTGCCCTGGTTGTCCCTGGGGAGCCCTGGCTGTCCCCAAGGTGTCCCTGTGGGTGCCCATAGTGTCCCTGGGAGTGCCCTGGCTGTCCCCTAGGTGTCCCTGAGGATGCCCTGGCTGTCCCTAGGGTGCCCTGGCTGTCCTCTAGGTGTCTCTGGGGTGCCCTGGGTGTCCCTGGCGTGCCCTGGCTGTCTCCTAAGTGTTTCTGTGGGTGCCCTCCCTGTACCTCGAGATGCCCTGGCTGTCCCCTAGGTGTCCCTGGGGGTGCCCTGGGTGTCCCTGGGGTGCCCTGGCTGTCCCCTAGGTGTCCCTGGGGGGGCCCTGGCTGTTCCCTAGGTGTCCCTGGGGGTGCCCAAGCTGTCCCTGGGGGAGCCCTGGCTGTCTCTGGGGGTGCCCTGGCTGTCCCCTAGGTGTCCCTGGGGGTGCCCTGCCTGTCCCCTTGGTGTCCCTGGGGGTTCCCTGTGGGTCCCCTTGGTGTCCCTGGGGGTGCCCTGTGGGTCCCTGGGGTGCCCTGGCTGTCCCCTAGGCGGCCCTGGGCGTGCCCTGGGTGTCCCTGGGGATGCCCCGGCTGTCCCCTAGGTGTCCCTGGGGGTTCCCTGGGTGTCCCTGGGGTGCCCTGGCTGTCCCGTAGGTGTCCCTGGGCTGCCCTGGCTGTCCTTGGGGTGCCCTGGCTGTGCCCTTGGTGTCCCTGAGGGTGCCCTGGCTGTCCCTAGGGTGCCCTGGCTGTGCCCCAGGTGTCCCTGGGGGTGCCCTGGGTGTCCCTGGGGTGCCCTGGCTGTCCCCTAGGTGTCCCTGGGGGTGCCCTGGGCGTCCCTCGCGGTGCCCTGGCTGTCCCCTAGGTGTCCCTGGGGGTGCCCTTCCTGTCCCCTAGGTGTCCCTGGGGGGGCCCTGGCTGTCCCCTACGTGTCCCTGGGGGTGCCCAGGGTGTCCCTGGGGGTGCCCTTGCTGTCCCGTAGGTGTCCCTGGGGGTGCCCTGGGTGTCCCTGGGGCGCCCTGGCTTTCCCCTTGGTGTCCGTGGGGTGCCCTGGTTGTCCCTGGGGAGCCCTGGCTGTCCCCAAGGTGTCCCTGTGGGTGCCCATAGTGTCCCTGGGAGTGCCCTGGCTGTCCCCTAGGTGTCCCTGAGGATGCCCTGGCTGTCCCTAGGGTGCCCTGGCTGTCCTCTAGGTGTCTCTTGGGTGCCCTGGGTGTCCCTGGCGTGCCCTGACTGTCTCCTAAGTGTTTCTGTGGGTGCCCTCCCTGTACCTCGAGATGCCCTGGCTGTCCCCTAGGTGTCCCTGGGGGTTCCCTGGGTGTCCCTGGGGTGCCCTGGCTGTCCCCTAGGTGTCCCTGGGGGGGCCCTGGCTGTCCCCTTGGTGTCCCTGGGGGTGCCCTGGCTGTGCCTGGGGTACCCTGGCTGTCCCCTAGGTGTCCCTGGGGGTGCCCTGGCTGTCCCTGGGGTGCCCTGACTGTCCCCTAGATGTCCCTGGAGGTCGCCTAGGTGTCCCTGGGCGTGCCCTCGCTGTCCCTGGGGTGCCCTGACTGTCCCCTAGGTGTCCCTGGGGGTGCCCTGGCTGTCCCCTAGGTGTCCCTGGGGGTCCCCTTGGTGTCCCTGGGGGTGCCCTGGCTGTCCCCTAGGTGTCCCTGGGGGTGCCCTGGGCGTCCCTGGGGACGCCCTGGCTGTCCCCTCGGTGTCCCTGGAGGGGCCCTGGCTGTCCCCTAGGTGTCCCTGGGGGTGCCTTGGGTGTCCCTTGGGTGCCCTGGCTTTCCCTGGGGTGCCCTGGGGTGCCCTGGCTGTCCCCTAGGTGTCCCTGGGGGTGCCCTGGGTGTCCCTGGGGTGCCCTGGCTGTCCCCTAGGTGTCCCTGGGGGTGCCCTTGGTGTCCCTGGGGGTGCCCAGGGTGTCCCTGGAGGTGCCCTTGCTGTCCCCTAGGTGTCCCTGGGGGTGCCCTGGCTGTCCCTGGGGTCCTCTGGATGTCCCCTTGGGGTCCCTGGGTTGCCCTGGCTGTCTCCTTGGTGTCCCTGAGGGTGTCCTGGCTGTCCCTAGGGTGCCCTGGCTGTGCCCTAGGTGTCCCTGGGGTGCCCTGGGTGTCCCTGGGGGGGCCCTGGCTGTGCCCTTGGTGTCCCTGGGGGGGCCCTGACTGTCCCCTAGGTGTTCCTGGGGGTGCCCTGGCTGTCCCCTTTGTGTCCCTGGGGGTACCCTGGCTGTCCTTGGGGTGCTCTGGCTGTCCCCTTGGTGTCCCTGGGGGCTGCCCCTGGGTGTCCCTAGGGTGCCCGGTGTCCCTGGGGGTGCCCTGGCTGTCCCTTGGGTGCCCTGGCTGTCACCTAGGTGTCCCTGGGTATGCCCTGGCTGTCCCTGGAGTGCCCTGGCTGTCCCCTAGGTGTCCCTGGGCGTGCCCTGGCTGTCCCTTAGGTGTCCCTGGGGGGGCCCTGGCTGTCCCCTAGGTGTCCCTGGGGGTGCCCTGGATGTCCCTGGGGGGGCCCTGGCTCTCCCTGGGGGTGCCGTGGCTGTCCCCTAGGTGGCCCTGGGGGTGCCCTGGCTGTCCCCTAGGTGTCCCTGGGGGTGCCCTGGCTGTCCCCTAGGTGTCACTGGGGGTGCCCTGGCTTTCCCCTAGGTGTCCCTGGGGGTGCCCTGCCTGTCCCCTTGGTGTCCCTGGGGGTGCCCTGTGGGTCCCCTTGGTGTCCCTGGGGGTGCCCTGTGGGTCCCTGGGGTGCCCTGGAGGTGCCCTGGTGTCCCTGGGGGTGCCCTGGCTGTCCCCTAGGTGTCCCTGGGGGTGCCCTGGGTGTCCCTGGGGTGCCCTGGCTGTCCCCTAGGTGTCCCTGGGGGGGCCCTGGCTGTCCCCTAGGTGTCCCTGGGGGTGCCCTGGCTGTCCCTGGGGTGCCCTGGCTGTCCCCTAGGTGTCCCTGGGGGTGCCCTGGCTGTCCCTGGGGTGCCCTGGCTGTCCCCTAGATGTCCCTGGAGGTCGCCTAGGTGTCCCTGGGGGTGCCCTCGCTGTCCCTGGGGTGCCCTGGCTGTCCCCTAGGTGTCCCTGGGGGTGCCCTGGCTGTCTCCTAGGTGTCCCTGGCTGTCCCCTAGGTGGCCCTGGGGGTGCCCTGGCTGTCCCCTAGGTGTCCCTGGGGGTGCCCTGGGTGTCCCTGGGCTGCCCTGGCTGTCCCCTAGGTGTCCCTGGCTGTCCCCTAGGTGGCCCTGGGGGTGCCCTGGCTGTCCCCTAGGTGTCCCTGGGGGTGCCCTGGGTGTCCCTGGGCTGCCCTGGCTGTCCCCTAGGTGTCACTGGGGGTGCCCTGGCTTTCCCCTCGGTGTCCTTGGGGGTGCCCTGCCTGTCCCCTAGGTGTCCCTGGGGGTGCCCTGCCTGTCCCCTAGGTGTCCCTGGCGGTGCCCTGGCTGTCCCTAGGGTGCCCTGGATGTCCCCTAGGTGTCCCTGGGGGTGCCCTGGGTGTCCCTGTGGTGCCCTGGCTGTCCCCAAGGTGTCCCTGTGGGTGCCCAGAGTGTCCCTGGGAGTGCCCTGCCTGTCCCCTAGGTGTCCCTGGGGGTGCACAGGAAGTCCCTGGGGATGCCCTGGCTGTCCCCTTGGTGTCCCTGGGGTTGCCCTGGGTGGCCCTGGGGGTGCCCAGGGTGTCCCTTAGGTGTCCCTGGGGGTGCCCTCGCTGTCCCTGGGGTGCCCTGGCTGTCCCCAAGGTGTCCCTGGGGGCGCCCTGCCTGTCCTCTCGGTGTCCCTGGGGGTGCCCTGGCTGTGCCCTGGGTGTCCCTGGGCGTGCACTGGGTGTCCCTGGGGTTCCCTGGCTGTCGCCTATGTGTCCCTGGGGGGGCCCTGGCTGTCCCCGAGGTGTCCCTGGGGGTGCCCTGGGTGTCCCTTGGGGGGCCCTGGCTGTCCCCTAGGTGTCCCTGGGGGTGCATTAGGTGTCCCTGGGGGTACCCAGGGTGTCCCTAGGGTTCCCTGGCTGTCCCCTAGGTGTCCCTGGGGGTGCCCTGGGTGTCCCTAGGAGGTCCCTGGCTGTCCCCTAGGGGTCTCTGGGGGTGCCCTGCCTGTCCCCTAGGTGTCCATGGGGGTGCCCTGCCTGTCCCTTAGGTGTCCCTGGGGGGGCCCTGGCTGTTCCCTAGGTGTCCCTGGGGGTGCCCAAGCTGTCCCTGGGGGAGCCTTGGCTGTCTCTGGGGGTGCCCTGGCTGTCCCCTAGGTGTCCCTGGGGGTGCCCTGCCTGTCCCCTAGGTGTCCCTGGGGGTGCCCTCGCTGTCCCTGGGGTGCCCTGGCTGTCCCCGAGGCGGCCCTGGGCGTGCCCAGGGTGTCCCTGGGGTGCCCTGGCTGTCCCCTTGGTGTCCCTGGGGGTGCCCTGTGGGTCCCCTTGGTGTCCCTGGGGGTGCCCTGTGGGTCCCTGGGGTGCCCTGGCTGTCCCCTAGGCGGCCCTGGGGGTGCCCTGGTTGTCCCTGGGGATGCCCCGGCTGTCCCCTAGGTGTCCCTGGGGGTTCCCTGGGTGTCCCTGGGGTGCCCTGGCTGTCCCGTAGGTGCCCCTGGGCTGCCCTGGCTGTCCTTGGGGTGCCCTGGCTGTGCCCTTGGTGTCCCTGAGGGTGCCCTGGCTGTCCCTAGGGTGCCCTGGCTGTGCCCTAGGTGTCCCTGGGGGTGCCCTGGGTGTCCCTGGGGTGCCCTGGCTGTCCCCTAGGTGTCCCTGGGGGTGCCCTGGCTGTCCCTGGGGTGCCCTGGCTGTCCCCTAGGTGTCCCTGGGGGTGCCCTTCCTGTCCCCTAGGTGTCCCTGGGGGGGCCCTGGCTGTCCCCTACGTGTCCCTGGGGGTGCCCAGGGTGTCCCTGGGGGTGCCCTTTCTGTCCCGTAGGTGTCCTTGGGGGTGCCCTGGGTGTCCCTGGGGCGCCCTGGCTTTCCCCTTGGTGTCCGTGTGGTGCCCTGGTTGTCCCTGGGGAGCCCTGGCTGTCCCCAAGGTGTCCCTGTGGGTGCCCATAGTGTCCCTGGGAGTGCCCTGGCTGTCCCCTAGGTGTCCCTGAGGATGCCCTGGCTGTCCCTAGGGTGCCCTGGCTGTCCTCTAGGTGTCTCTGGGGTGCCCTGGGTGTCCCTGGCGTGCCCTGGCTGTCTCCTAAGTGTTTCTGTGGGTGCCCTCCCTGTACCTCGAGATGCCCTGGCTGTCCCCTAGGTGTCCCTGGGGGTGCCCTGGGTGTCCCTGGGGTGCCCTGGCTGTCCCCTAGGTGTCCCTGGGGGGACCCTGGCTGTCCCCTTGGTGTCCCTGGGGGTGCCCTGGCTGTGCCTGGGGTGCCCTGGCTGTCCCCTAGGTGTCCCTGGGGGTGCCCTGGCTGTCCCTGGGGTGCCCTGACTGTCCCCTAGATGTCCCTGGAGGTCGCCTAGGTGTCCCTGGGCGTGCCCTCGCTGTCCCTGGGGTGCCCTGACTGTCCCCTAGGTGTCCCTGGGGGTGCCCTGGCTGTCCCCTAGGTGTCCCTGGGGGTGGCCTGGCTGTCCCCTAGGTGTCCCTGGGGGTCCCCTTGGTGTCCCTGGGGGTGCCCTGGCTGTCCCCTAGGTGTCCCTGGGTGTGCCCTGGGAGTCCCTGGGGGTGCACAGCGTGTCACTGGGGTCCCCTGGCCGTCCCGTACGTGTTCCTAGGGGTGCCCTGAATGTACCCTAGGTGTCCCTGGGGCTGCCCTGGGTGTCCCTGGGGTGCCCTGGCTGTCCCCTAGGTGTCCCTGGGGGCGCCCTGGATGTCCCTGGGGGGGCCCTGGCTGTCCCTGGGGGTGCCGTGGCTGTCCCCTAGGTGGCCCTGTGGGTGCCCTGGCTGTCCCCTAGGTGTCCCTGGGGGTGCCCCTGCTGTCCCCTAGGTGTCCCTCGGGGTGCCCTGGCTGTCCCTGGGGTGCTCTGGATGTCCCCTTAGTGTCCCTGGGGTGCCCTGGCTGTGCCCTAGGTGTCCCTGGGGGTGCCCTGGCTGTCCCTAGGGTGCCCTGGCTGTCACCTAGGTGTCCCTGGGGGTGCCTTGGCTGTCCCTGGAGTGCCCTGCCTGTCCCCTAGGTGTCCCTGGGGGTGCCCTGCCTGTCCCCTAGGTGTCCCTGGGGGCGCCCTGGCTGTCCCCTAGGTGTCCCTGGGGGGGCCCTGGCTGTCCCTTGGGTGCCCTGCCTGTCCCCTAGGTGTCCCTGGGGGTGCCCTGGCTGTCCTCTAGGTGTCCCTGGGGGTGCCCTGGGTGTCCCTGGGGATGCCCTGGCTGTCCCCTAGGTGTCCCTGCGGGGTGCCCTGGGTGTCCCTGTGGGGGCCCTGGCTGTGCCCTTGGTGTCCCTGGGGGTGCCCTGGCTGTCCCTAGGGTGCCCTGGCTGTGCCCTTGGTGTCCCTGGGGGTGCCCTGGCTGTCCCTAGGGTGTCCTGGCTGTCCCCTAGGTGTCCCAGGGGGTGCCCTGCCTGTCCCCTAGGTGTCCCTGGGGGTGCCCTGGCTGTCCCTAGGGTGCCCTGGCTGTCCCCTAGGTGTCCCTGGGGGTGCCCTGGGTGTGCCTGGGGTGCCCTGGCTGTCCCCTAGGTGTCCCTGGGGGTGCCCAGGGTGTCCCTGGAGGTGCCCTTGCTGTCCGGTAGCTGTCCCTGGGGGTGCCCTGGGTGTCCCTGTGGTACCCTGGCTGTCCCCTAGGTGTCACTAGGGGTACCCTGGCTGTCCCCCTTGGTGTACCTGGGGGTGCCCTGGCTGTCCCCTTTGTGTCCCTGGGGGTACCCTGGCTGTCTTTGGGGTGCTCTGGCTGTCCGCTTGGTGTCCCTGGGGGTTCCCTGGCTGTCCCCTAGGTGGCCCTGGGGGTGCCCTGGGTGTGCCTGGGGTGCCCTGGCTGTCCCCTAGGTGTCCCTGGGGGTGCCCAGGGTGTCCCTGGGGATGCGCTGGCTGTCCCCTAGGTGTCCCTGGGGGTGCCCTGGGTGTCCCTGGGGGTGCCCTGGCTGTCCCTGGAGTGCCCTGGCTGTCTCCTAGGTGTCCCTGGGGGTGCCCAGGGTGTCCCTGGGGATGCGCTGGCTGTCGTCTAGGTGTCCCTGGGGGTGCCCTGGGTGTCCCTGGGGGGGCCCTGGCTGTCGCCTAGGTGTCCCTGGGGTGCCCTGGCTGTCCCCAAGGTGTCCCTGTGGGTGCCCAGAGTGTCCCTGGGAGTGCCCTGGCTGTGCCCTCGGTGTCCCTGGGGGTGCCCTGGGTGTCCGTGGGGTGCCCTGGCTGACCCCAAAGTGTCCCTTGGGGTGCCCAGAATATCCCTGGGAGGTCCCTGGCTGTCCCCTAGGGGTCTCTGGGGGTGCCCTGGCTGTCACGTCAGTGTCCCTGGGGGTGCCCTGCCTGTCCCCTAGGTGTCCCTGGGGGTGCCCTGCCTGTCCCTTAGGTGTCCCTGGGGGTGCCCTGGCTGTCCCTAGGGCGCCCTGGCTGTGCCCTCGGTGTCTCTGGGGGTGCCCTGGGTGTCCCTGGGGGTGCCCTGGCTGTCCCTAGGGAACCCTGGCTGTCCCTTCGGTGTTCCTGGGGGTGCCCTGGGTGTCGCTGGGGTGCCCTAGCTGTCTCCTAGGTGTCCCTGGGGTTGCCCAGGCTGTCTCCTAGGTGTCCCTGGGGGGGCCCTGGGTGTCCCTGGGGTGCCCTGGCTGTCCCTGGGGTGCCCGGGAGGTCCCCTACCTGTCCCTGGGGTGCCCTGGCTGTCCCGTTAGTGTCCCTGAGGGTGCCCTGGGTGTCCCTGGCGTGCCCTGGCTGTCTCCTAGGTGTCCCTGGGGGTGCCCTGGCTGTCCTGTAGGTGTCCCTGGAGTGCCCTGGGTGTCCCTGGCGTGCCCTGGCTGTCTCCTAGGTGTCTCTGGGGGTGCCCTGTCTGTCCTAAAGGTGTCCCTGTGGGTGCCCTCCCTGTCCCTCGGGATGCCCTGGCTGTCCCCTAGGTGTCCCTGGGGGTGCCCTGGGTGTCCCTGGGGTGCCCTGGCTGTCCCCTAGGTGTCCCTGCGGGGGCCCTGGCTGTCCCCTAGGTGTCCCTGGGGGTGCCCTGGCTTTCCCTGGGGTGCCATGGCTGTCCCCTAGGTGTCCCTGGGGGTGCACTGGCTCTCCCTGGGGTGCCCTGGCTGTCCCCTAGATGTCCCTGGAGGTCC